>NC_090734.1:31394221-31396721 GCF_036898095.1 Palaemon carinicauda | reverse complement strand
GAAAATGCATGTATATAAGAATCTGAATGCGTTACTTTCCTGTAAACCTTGAATTTAGGACAGCCAACTTCCGGACGGATTACCAGTGTGTCCAAGAAGGGTAATTCATTATTATTTTCTATTTCAACTTTAAATTTAATTGAAGGGTGGAGATTGTTTAAAGACACTAAAAAGTTATCAATATTAAGAGAACATGCAACAACAGCAAAAATATCACCTACATATCTCACCCAGGTAATGTCAAAATCTAAAATGTCAGGTAAAAGTTCTGTTTCAAAAAATTCCATAAAAATATTTGCTAAAACAGGAGACAGAGGGGAACCCATAGGAAGACCATATATTTGAGAGAAAAACTGACCGTTACAAGTAAAATAAGACTCAGAAACACACAATTCTATCAACTTTATAAAAATATCATTAGGTACATGTATATTTAAATCTAATGTATCAATTTTGTTACTTACTGTCTCATAAGTTCGAAATGATTTTTAAAAACAGCCCTTGGTTCAAATATAGTTTACAGGATAGTATTGTTAATCTGTCAGATTTTCAATTGACTACAGAGCAGAAATGTATTCTCGGATATGGTCTCTCGTTTTCTCTGCTACCATAAACTGACTGCATTCTGGATTTTCTTGTAGATTTTGCTAAGTTTGAAAATAATCTAAAATTGAAAGGCAAGGATATAGATTCATCTACTGTTAAAGGTTTTATTCAGGAACTATACTAGGTAATCTGCAATTTAAAAAACAGTTACCAAAGAGTCTTTTAGGAGAACTTGACGATCTGAAAAAAAAGAAGAGACATTCTTATCACAAAAGCAGATAAAGGTAATAAAATTGTAGTTCTAGACGTTAATACTTATACAGAAAAAATGAATTTTTTATTAAGTGACGAATCTACATACAAGAAACTAACAACGGATCCACTTAAACGATGGCAGGCAACTTACAATAAGATGTTAAAATCTCTCCTCCAGAAAGATTATCCCGAGTTGTGCAAGAAATTTCAGGCTTATTTACCATCTCTTTCCCACATGTATGGATTACCGAAGATTCACAAGGAAGGAGTACCTATGAGGCCAATTACTTCAACCCGTAATTGTGTAACCTACAATATATCTAAGTGGATAGCAAAATTACGTTCCCCATGTCTTGGCACCATATCAAATTCTCATTTAAAAGATACTTGTAATTTTGTTGATAGAATTAGAAATATTGATCTTCACAACAAAAAGTTAGTCAGTTTTGATGTTGAATCCTTATTTACCAAAGTCCCAGTACAACAATGTCTTCAGTACCTGAGTAACAAAATTGATACATTAGATTTAAATATACCTGTACCTAATGATATTTTTATAAAGTTGATAGAATTGTGTGTTTCTGAGTCTTATTTTACTTGTAACGGTCAGTTTTTCTCTCAAATATATGGTCTTCCTATGGGTTCCCCTCTGTCTCCTGTTTTAGCAAATATTTTTATGGAATTTTTTGAAACAGAACTTTTACCTGACATTTTAGATTTTGACATTACATGGGTGAGATATGTAGATGATATTTTTGCTGTTGTTCCATGTTCTCTTAATATTGATAACTTTTTAGTATCTTTAAACAATCTCCACCCTTCAATTAAATTTAAAGTTGAAATAGAAAATAATAATGAATTACCCTTCTTGGACACACTGGTAATCCGTCCGGAAGTTGGCTGTCCTAAATTCAAGGTTTACAGGAAAGAAACGCATTCAGATTCTTATATACATGCATTTTCAAACCATACAAGAACTACAAAATAGGGGGTTATTTCTAACTTATTTTTAAGGGCATATAAAGTTTGTGACCACGAATTTCTTGAATTTGAAATAAGTTATTTTAAAAGGGTTTTCAAAAATCATGGCTATGATTCTGGTTTTATCGAAAAGGCACACTTAAAAGCGAGGAAGATATATTATGTTGCCAAAGGAAAGAGAACCATTTCTAAAAGATGATGAGTGTCTTCTTATCATTCCTCAAACAGGCCAAGACAACAAATTACTTGACACCTGCCTAAAAAAGTTGTAAAGTAGTTGGGGTATATAAAAATAATTTAACTATTAAAAAGGTGTTGACAAAATCAGGGAAAGGAAAGGCTGCCAAACAAGCATGTATATATAAACTACCATGTGGTTCATGTGATAAAGTTTACATAGGAGAATCGGTAGATTTTGAGAGAAGAAAAAGAGAACATAGAGATTCCATTAGAAGAGGTGATGAAAATAGCGCTGTTTTAAAACATATGACACGGGAAAATCACCCAATAGATTTTAAGAATATGGACAAATTGATATCAATGCCTGATACACATAGACGGAAACTGATTGAAGCTGTTTTAATTCAGAATTCTAATAATTTTAATATATATCAAAGTAATTTTAAATTGGATCAGTTTTTAAATAATATCGTAAAAAACAATGTAACTATTGTTAAGGAATTGTTAAAAGATGTAAACAAACCACCGTGAAATGCTG
>NC_090734.1:31371721-31386721 GCF_036898095.1 Palaemon carinicauda | reverse complement strand
TCAGATAATAAAAATTCTTTGAGAAATTTTTCTGGTATGGTTTCTCATTTAATTAATGAAGAACAAAAGTCTTTAAAGAAATTGGTATTTAATTATAAGGAATTATTTTCGGATGTACCGGGAAGGACTAATGTCCTTGAGCATGACGTGTAAGTAGGTAGTGCCACTCCTCTGAAACGATCGCCTTACAGGTTGAATCCCTTTAAAAATGAGGTTGTAGCGAAGGAAATTGATTATATGCTAAAACGTGACATAATTGAACCTAGTCAAAGTACTTGGTCATCACCTGTTGTATTGGTAAAGAAACCTGACGGTGATTTCAGGTTATGTTTTGATTACCGTAAATTGAATGAAGTGTCTAAGTCTGATTGTTTACCCATTACCACGAATTGAGGATTGTATTGATCGTATGGGTAAGGCCAAGTACATTAGTAAATTCGATTTGCTGAAAGGTTATTGGCAGGTTCCTCTTACGAAGCGGGCAAGGGCCCTGTCCGCTTTCGTAACACCCCAGGGACCGTTTCAATGTAAAGTGATGTCGTTTGGTGTGAAGAACGCGGCTGCCACCTTTCAGAGGTTAATGAATACTTTAGTCTATTGGTTTAGAAGGGTGTGTAGTTTATATTGATGATATTGTTATTTATAGTAATGATTGGGAAACTCATTTAAAACGTATTAGGGCACTGTTTGAGGTTTTGAAAAAAGCAGGTTTAGTAATTACTTTAAAGTAAAGTGAATTTTCAAAGGCGAGGGTCGTATATTTGGGTCATGAAGTTGGTAATGGTAAAGTTGCTCCTAAGCAAGTAAATATTGAAATATTGAAAAAATGTTAACCCCTAAGTGCAGGAGGGATGTCAGAAGATTCCTTGGGTTGGGTGGGTACTACCGAAGGTTTGTTAGAAATTTTCTGACATCACCGATCCTTTGACTAATCTTTTAAGAAAGAAGGTAGGTTTTGTATGGACTAATGAAACACAAAGGGCTTTTGATAATTTAAAAAGAGTATTAATTAATTTCCCTGTCTTAAGAGCTCCTGATTTTGATCTTCCTTTTTCTCTTGCCACGGATACAAGTGACGTTGGTGTAGGAGCGGTGTTGTTGCAGTATGACAAGTAGGAAGTTTCTCATCCTGTCGCATTCTTTTCAAAAAAGTTGTCCTCCGCCCAACGTAGGTATTGTACCAACCGTGTTTCACACAATTGTACATAATTCCTTTTGTATATATTATGCTTGTATCTTCGCTCTTCCCTCGCACTAAAACGAACATGAAAATTCATGTCTGGTTTTTCCTCTGTAATATTGTCTGTCTTGTGAACTTGTTATGTCCTGTTGCCTTGAGGTTTTGTATATAAGGAGAGTGTTCTACAATTACAATAATATAACTAAGTCGACTGCTTCCTGCCTTTGAGTTCACAACTCTCTCTCGGCTCCGTCACATTGGTGACCCCGGAAGTCGACTCGCTCCCACTGCCTTCCACCCCCACCTCCCTTGCCCCTCCATCGTTAGTACTATGACGGACTCTACTACAGCAGTTGGCGCTGCGGCCGCCCCATTGAAACTTTCACCGTTCGCCAGGGGGGAAGCATTTGCTTCGTTTCAGCGCGCAGAAGTCCAGTTTCGCATCAACGGCGTGACTCGCTCAACCACCAAAGCAGATTATGTTCTCGCGGCGATACCCGAGGACACCTTCCCGGAAATATCCGACTGACTTTGTGAACAAGGAGACACCCCAATAGCGTATGATGCCCTCGAAACATACCTTCTGCAGCAGTACTCGCCGTCGCCAGCCACCCGTGTAGCAAAGCTTTTTCAGCTCTCGCAACAACCATTGGGGGACCAAAGGGCTTCGCTTGCCCTCAGGGAAATGACCAGTATCGCTCGACTTCAACCTGCCGCAGACGGCTCTCCTCGTGAGGTGAACCTACTTCGTGCCCTTTGGATACGCCGTTTACCCGGACCTATACGCGCTGCCATACCCGATGTTGATAGTTTACCCATAAAGGACTTGATGACCAAAGCCGACGCCCTTATGGACAGCCACTTCAAGACCTCCATCAACGCCTCTATCCCTGACGAAGAGGATGCCTATTCAACGTCAACTGAAGCTGACATGAATGCCGTAGGACATACACGCCCACACCGTGATGTGCCGAAGCAGAGACAAAGCCGCCCACCACCCACCAATCGCTCGCGCCCCAACAAACGACATCTACAGCCACTTACTACCTCCCATCCGCCGCAGTTTTGCTACTACCACTTCAGATTCCGGGCAACTGCGAAGTAATGTGCCGAGGATTGCCAGTGGCCAAAAAACGTCTAAGTAGGCCATCGCTCGTGGCGGTGGCCTCCCGCGTTTCTAATCTTTTCTTTTTACAGGATGCAGGAACGGGCGTGCGATTTTTGGTAGACACAGGTGCTTGTCATTCTCTTTTGCCAAGGAAACTCTTCAAGACACGACGTAGTCTGTCTACATCTGCCGACTTCCGCTTGGTAGCTGCCAACAGATCTGCGATACCCACCTACAGTTACAAGAACCTTACATTATCGTTCGGAAATGGTAAATTCAATTGGAAGTCTCTCGTTGCTGACGTCACCATGCCAATCCTCTGTGCGGATTTCCTCTCTCATTTCCACCTTCTGGTCGATGTCGCCCACCCACGATTGGTCAACGAAGACTCGTACTTGTCGACACCTCTTCAACAAGCCCCCTCTAACCTCGCTCTCCACATTAGTGCACACACGGATGTCTACGCCCACCTCCTCACGTCGTACCGGAAGTTTTCCGTCCAGAACTTCGCCAAACGCCCACGGTTCCTGCCAAGCACGGTATTTATCACCATATCAAGACGACGGGACTCCCAGTCTTCACAAAATTCAGACGTCTGGCACTAGAACGATTGGCAGCTGCCAAACAGACGTTCACTGAAATGGAGGAAATGGGCCTTTGCCAAAAGTCTCCCAGCCCATGGTCGTCACCCTTACACATCGTTCTGAAGAAAGACGGCTCCCTCCGTCCGTGCGGGGATTACAGGCGCCTGAACATGCAAACAGAACCGGATCACTACCCCCTCCCAAACATTGCCGACGTGACCTCCTACCTGCACAAGCAAAGGTTTTCTCTACGCTCGATCTCCTGAAGGGGTATTATCAGGTGCCTATCAACCCAGAAGACATCCCTAAGACTGCCATCACCACTCCGTTTGGTACATACACCTTCAATTACTCCTGTTTTGGCCTTCGTAATGCTGGGGCCACGTTTCAACGTCTCATGGATGGCATCCTAGGGGACCTCCATTTCTGTGTATGTTATGTGGACGACATACTTGTGTTCTCCTCCTCAAAAGAGGAACACCTCCATTACCTGCGCATCGTGCTCGACCGCCTGCAACAAAACGGCCTTGTAGTCCGGTACGACAAGTGTACCTTTGGCGCCAACGAAGTATAGTTCTTAGGGCACCGCATCACTCCTGAAGGTGTCCACCCCCTCCCTGAGAAGGTAGCAGCCGTTCAGAACTTCCCCGTGCCCTCGACCGTCAAAGCTCTGCAGGAATTCTTGGGCATGATCAACTATTATCACCGTTTTCTGCCAGCCATTGCCGCCACTCTTGCTCCCCTTTAGGCGTCCCTCAAGGGCAAGCCAAAGGACCTGAAGTGGGGTCCCCTTCAAGAAGCAGCCTTCTGCAATGCATAGAAGGCCCTATCAACTGCTGCGGCTCTTGCTTTTCCTATCCCACATGCCCCTCTCCTTCTCTCCACCGATGCCAGCGACGTCGCTATTGGTGCAGCACTCGAGCAAGTGGTCAAAGGCTCGCACCGCCCATTGGCCTTCTTCAGCAGAAAACTGTCCAAGGCAGAATCGGGTTATTCTACCTTCGATCAAGAATTGCTGGCGGTGCACTTGGCTGTCCGTCACTTTCGCCATTTCTTAGAAGGTACGCCCTTCGTCATTCGCACAGACCACATGCCTCTGGTGCACGCCTTCACTTGACAGTCTGACGCCTGGTCCGCCTGTCAACGCCGACATCTCTCCGCCGTGGCTGAATACAATTGCACCCTCCAATACGTCCCTGGGAAAATGAATCCCGTTGCCGATGCCCTGTCAAGAAACACGTTGGCTGCCATTCAACTGGGATTGGATTACAACGCCCTGGCTGAAGCCCAACAACAGGATCCAGAGTATCAAGCTTGTAGGACATCCTGCACGTCCCTCCGTTGGGAAGACTTTACCCTCAAAGACTTCAACACCACCCTCCTCTGTGACATCAGTACTGGTAGACCGCGACCTTGGATTCCTGCTCCCATGCGCCGACAGGTGTTTGATTTCATTCATGGCCTTTCACATCCCTCGTGCCGTTCTACTGCACAGCTGCTGAAGGCAAAGTTCATTTGGCACGGTATTTCTAAGGATGCTAATGATTGGGTCCGCGCCTGTACTTCTTTCCAAACTTCCAAAGTACATCGACACACGGATTCAGGAGTGGGTACCTTTCCTCAACCTCAGCGTCGTTTCGCACACATTCACGTCGACGTTGTAGGCCCCGTACCCACATCACAAGGACATAGTTACCTGTTTACCTTCATCGACCGCTCCACTTGTTGGCCTGAAGCCATTCCCATGGAAACTGCAACGTCCGCCTCATGTACATCTGCCTTACTCTCTGGATGGATTGCAAGATTTGGTATCCCTGAGCATATTACTTCTGACAGGGGAAGCACTTTAACCTCTCAATTGTGGACGTCATTAGCGAATCTCCTGGGCATCACCCTACATCAGACAACGGCCTACAACCCCACTGCCAATGGAATGGTTGAACGTTTTCATCGCACCCTCAAAGCAGCTTTGATGTCCCACTGCAAGGATTGCAACTGGTTTACTCAGCTTCCCTGGGTCCTCCTGGGACTAAGGACCACTCCTAAAGACGCCCTTGACGTCTCGGCAGCTGAAATGGCGTATTGCGACCCGTTGGTCATCCCTGCCGAATTTTTTCCTTCTACAACCTCTTCCGACGATCTCCAGCGCATACGTCACGTCGTGGGAAAATCTTGTAAGTCTGGCGGCACGCCAGACTTACAAGCCCCCAGCGAAGCATCACATACCAACGGACTTGCACTCTGCAACGCACGTCTTCCTGCGCAATGACACCAGCAAGCCACCACTAACGCCCCCTTACACGGGCCCTTTCCTTGTGATCCGGCGCAGTCCGAAAGCATTCCTCCTAAAAATTCGGGGCAAAGAAGACTGGGTTTCCATTGATTGTCTAAAACCTGCTTATCTTCTGCCAGATGACACTCCTACAGTTCGCCTCTCTAGATCAGGGCACCCTATTTAACATGTACAGTATGTCATTTTCAGGCGGGGAGTCATGTACCAACCGTGTTTCACACAATTGTACATAATTCCTTTTGTATATATTACGCTTGTATCTTCGCTCTTCCCTCGCACTAAAACGCACATGAAAATTCATGTCTGGTTTTTCCTCTGTAATATTGTCTGTCTTGTGAACTTGTTATGTCCTGTTGCCTTGAGGTTTTGTATATAAGGAGAGTGTTCTACAATAATATAACTCAGTCGACTGCTTCCTGCCTTTGAGTTCACAACCCTCTCTCCGCTCCGTCACAGTATTCTACTGTGGAGAAAGAGACTCTTGCTTTAGTATTTGCTATTAACCATTTTCAGGTTTATATCTCCTCCTCAGATACACCTATTAAGGTCTTGACGGATCATAATCCCCTGACCTTCATCAGCAGATACAAGAATAAAAATCAACGATTGATGAGGTGGAGTCTCATGCTGCAAGAGTGGAATTTAGAATTTTCCCACATCCCAGGAAAAGATAATATTGTTGGCGATTTTCTCTCCCGCAGCGTTGAATATTAGTCGATTGACTGAGGGCTATGCAGTTATTAAAGGTAGTATCTGTATCGTTCTAATTATGGTGTATGTGCTGTTGAAGTGGGCACTTAGTGAGTAGAAGCAAATGTATATTTAAGATTTATTAATTATGGTTTCTTTACAGAAGACTATAATGTTTTAGGTATAGTATATGGGATCTTTAAGGTTGAAAGTGAGGGTCATCACTGGTACTTGCTAATGGTTGATTAATTAGGTGGTCTAAGGTTTTGAGGTGTCAGGTACGATAAGGTTTATAATAAGTTAAGAAAAGGAGATAGGCACTAATCTGATTATTCTGTATTTTCAGGCTAATAATTACGCTTTATCGATTTTGTTTGTTTGTTTGCGCAAGGGAGTCTTGTGGTGATCTTCTCTGTGTTGTTTGGTGTGGGTGTATGTATTGGACACTATGGTGATAAGTGTGATATATAACACTGAAATAGACAGTGGTTTTTATGATCAACATTTATTGATAGTGAGTGATGTGTATCCCTGAAATTGAACAGTGTATTGAGTGTGGAAAAGATTATAGCCTTTGGACTATATATACAGAATCCGGTTGTTAGTGCAATGACTCTTTATTAAATTTATTAATGGTATGAGTGATGTGAAAATTTTAGGATGGGTACCTATTTATCGAATGGTGATGTTTTGGCTTTCTGGTTTTGGAAAGTTTACTTGTGATTAATATTAAGTTTAAGATGTTTTTAGTAATGGTTATATATTGCTATCCTTATGAGCTGCAAACCTTGGTACTTGCCACCCTCTTTCCTTTTGTTTGTCATGTTTTTGCAGTTTGTTTAATAATTATTTTTGAGTGTTGGTTTAATATTTCAATATGTGATAACCTGTATGTTGTAATTAAAATCACTTTAAAAAAAAAATATTTTGTAATTTTTTTTTTTTTTTGGTTGGGTGAGGTGTAACATAGTTGTTATATATTTCTAAATTATTTAAGTTTTCATATATGTATAAGGTTAAGTATAGACGTAGTGTTGTAAGGTTAAGTATAGACTTATTGTTTTCTTTCTTTAATAGTTTGTCTTTTCACTGGTTGTTATGTTAGTGTTTATAATGGACTAACGTCTGTTTTATATTTTCAAGTGGTGTGGGTTATGTGGCTGCGCTCCTGCGTGAACGGAGGTATGGAGGGGCTTTTTGGAGGAGGGTTCCTTAGTGTGTTTCTGAGCCTCCAACATTGAAGGGCACGACATTTGCTATTGGAACTATATTTATTCCTCATCATTGCAGAGCTACATTGTGAAGCTGTTTAGCTTTTTGGGTATCCTTTCTCTGCGGCAAGGAATTATCATCTTGCATATTGTGTACTGCCCTTGGTTCAGTAAAAGCCAAGGGGACCTCTCTGTCCCAAGGTAATAATATTTATACCTGTATTTAATTATCGTGATCACGACCTGTGATAATCAGCCAGCTGATGTCATTTGTGGAGCTTGGGAAAGCCTTTCAATCAATCCAGCCATCATCAGCTTGTTAGGAATAGTTAGATTGTATTTGTTAGAGTATTCTTACTCTTCGTTTGCCTCCTCCTTTCTGGACCCTCTCCTCTTTTTGTATGCTTGTGTTGATGACCTTTCTTTAATTGTGTAATTGTTTTCTTTTGCAGGGAGTTAAGATTGAGTGTGTATCATTTATTATTGTATTACTGTGGTTCAGGTGTTATTTCTGTCTAAATATTATGTATTGAAATTAAGGAGATTTGTGTGGTGTTTTCTTTGTTCCCTTGAGTTGACTTTGCACACGAATTGATGTTTGGATACTATTCCACCTTGAGTGGACTTAGTATTGTATGATGGTGAATATTATTTGATAAGTGTAGTGTTTTGCGCGGTGGTCGAAGCCAACCCTCACAATATATATATATATATATATATACACATATAAATATATATATATATATATATATATACATGTGTGTGTGTGTATATATATATATATATGTGTGTGTGTGTGTGTGTGTATATATATATATATATATATATATATGTGTGTATATACACATTTATATATATATATATATATATATATTTATATATGTATATATATATATATATATATACATATACTGTATATTTATATATATATATATATATATATATACACACATATATATATATATATATATATATATACTGTATATTTATATAATATATACATATATATATATATATATATATTTATATCATATATATATATATATATATATATATATTTATATCATATATATATATATATATATATACATTATAAAAATAATGATAATAATAATGATAATAATAATGATAATGATACTGATAATAACAACGGGTGCAACCGTTTATAGTCTATTTTAGGGCAAAGGTATCTGACATATCAATTCTTTTCTGGTTTGGACAGTTTTCATCACCACGCTGGCCACTGTGGTTTGTCGATGGTGCGGAATTTTCGTCTGATTGGCCACTGCAAACCATTCTTAAATGGGTGGCCCTAACTAGTACATCTTTTATAATCATAAAGATACGCAAACCCTTTCATCACGCTAAAGTATTCCTACTCAGAATGAATATGAAATCCTTTTATTTTCATTTTACACTTCCCTTTATTTGTATGGTATGATTTCCACTGAAAAATTGTATCATATATTGATGTTATAATGAGTATATTGGTTTATTAGTTATATTTTTCAGTTAAATGAAGCTTTTAGGAAGGTTTAAGTCAAGTTTGTAAACATTTAATTAATATCAAGATATATAAAAAAAGATCACATGAATTACAATATAAAACAATAACCTATAAAGTGGAGCTGATTTTCAATGAAAGTCATTGTTTGTCAATCAAGGATTTTCTGTCCTTCGACAAATGTTATACCACAACAAGGATTTGTAAATACATTTAGGATTTTCTCCGAAACAGTTTCATGGCCCAGCTGCAGGAATTTACATTTTTAGGGAAGCATGAATTTCATTGTTCGTATCGCCTAGCAGAGTTAGCGAGAGACAAAGGAAACGAGGAAAGGGAAAAAAAATTTGATTCAACTTTCAGCCTCCATTTCTCCATCGTTCGTGTTCATCAAGCATTCACTAAGACCGAATTTCTGGTTTCTTGGTGTGCTTTACATTTCGCAAAACTTTGTGATGGGTGGATTTTAAATTATTGAAAACATTCAAAATATAATTTCATTTGTTTTTGAAGATACATTGTGATAAACATAATATTTGAGACGCATTCCTTCAGTTAGATATGTTGTCTACAGGCATCAGTAAATATCTATATAATTTCGTATAATAGTTTTCAGCAATATAGTAAAAGAATAAAAAAAATGATAGTTCGAACTAGATCCCCAAGATGATGGCCAGGCAACATTTTCATGCCCTTTGGACTCTTAAGGACCGGGATTAGGCGTAGAAGATTAAAACTATCTGAAAAAAAAAATAAGATTTCATCAACGGTGGTATAATTCGTATCTTTACAAAGAAACAGTATGTAACATTTCAACTTTCTCCACTTCTCCAGGACGATATACTCAAGCATGGTTTCAACTGCCACTTTATATCTCACCCCAGACCCACGGATAAGAGGATAGAAGCTTAACTGATATCGACTCCATCCTCCTTCCTCAGTCTTCAAGGGCAAGGTACCCTTCATACAACAGATATTCTCCAGCCCCTTCTGCCCCACTCTTGGACCGTTAACAGTGCACCAGTGGTTCTGTTTCCAGGGCCATGTGGACTGATGCCGAAAAACTCATAGATGAAGCTGACGTTACTTTCCGAATAGCGGACAGGATTGCAGTCTTTGTCTTTATTGACACTAGGGACTATCATGAGAAGCTGGACACCATCTTGACTTCTTCCCCTTTACCGTTATCCCTACATTAAGGACGCTGTAGCCAAATGCAACCTCTCCAATGCCGTCAATGAAAGGAATCTTCTTCCACCAAACTTTTCGTCGCTTTATCATCCATCACCTGATCTCACCATATAATTTTCTGCATCTCTCTTGCTCCTTTCCCCCTAACGTGTTCCTCTTAGGCCCTCCTCACTTGCTCACGATCATCAATCCTCAACATGTGCCCAGACCATTTCAGTCGGGCCACTCTTATCATGTCTGTAATCTCACTATAGTGGCCATTATTCTTATTTCATAATTTTCCAGTCTTTCAAGCAGTGATATTCCTATAATCCACCTAACCATTCTCATCTCTGCTCTCTCAGCTTTCACTTTCTCTTCTCGTCTGGAAGCCTTTTTCTGATCCATATATTAACACTGTCCTGTTACTGTGCTATAGATCTTGGCTCTCACCTTGATTGACATTTTCTTATTACGTACCACTCCTGCTACCTCCTTCCACTTTTCTTATGCTGCTTTTTATAATATTATTAATTTCAGCCTCATATCCTCCCTCTTGCATTATATTACATCCAAAGTATATAAATTGCGCAAACTCTTTTTTTTCAAATGTGCCTCTACTTTTGTGTATGGTTATCCTGTCCAAACCTTCCCTACTGCTCATCATAGCTTTAGTTTCATCCACATATACCCTCAAGCCACTCCTTTTCAAAGTTTCTTGCCACTTTAATGCCGATCTCTGTAATTCTTTTTCAATTTCATTAGTAATCTTCAAATCATATGCATATAAAAACTCTCAAAACTCACTTAATACATCCAAGACCAACACAAATAAAAACAAGCTCAATGTTGACCAACGGTGTAATCCAACACTAACCTTAAAGGTTTATGTCTCTCCAACAGCTGTTATTAATTTCTTCCTTCTTATATTGTATATCATCTGTACCCTTATAACCAACTTCTCTTGAACTTTCCTCTTCCTCACGCACCAAAACACCACTTCTCTTTTTATTCTATCATTAGCCTTCTCTACAAAGACAAAAGCACAGAAGAGCTTCTGGTTTCCCTTCAGCCTCTTTTCGTATAACTGCCTCTTTACAAAGAATTCATCCTCCGTCCCTCGATCCCTCATGAATTTATATTGCTGTTTCCAAATCTTTACAATCTCTCTCAATCTCTCATCTAGTGCCCTCTAAAACTTAGAAACCATGCTATGTTAGTTTCATTCCCTTGTACTTAGCAGGTTACATGATGGGACCTCTCTGCTTGAATATTGATATTAACAGACTCAGCCAATTCTTCCTGCATTATTTCCTCTACCTTAATTGCGATTGATAAATGCGGAATCCATTTTTCTCCCTCTGTAGGTAGTATCTTGATCATTTTAATTAAAACATCTGACATACCTGGTAGTTTTCCATTTTTAATTTTACCCAATACTTGCATTACTCCTATATTTTGTATCTCTATCCCTAGCCCCTCAACCGTTTCTGCTTCGCTAAGCTCCTCTTTTTTTATTGTTAGTTTTCAATAGTTGTTCATAATATTCTCTCTCTCTCCACTTATATTTCCATCACTTTTCCTAATGACTACCATATGCCCTAAAACCAGTCCTTGCCTTTTCCTCATGTTTGAAATATTATGAATATCCTTGTCTCCCTAATTTGGTCCTAACTTTTCATTTAACTGCCTTACCGCTCTTCCAATAGCTATACATACTTTTCTCCTAGAATCTATTGCCTCTTCTCTGCACTATGCCTCTACTGCTGTGTCTGTCTTATTTCCCAGTCCTTAAATTCCATTATTTTATATCAACTGATTCTTGAACCTCTCTGTTCTTCAACCACTTTTCTCCTTTCAACACACCATATTTGCATGTTCTTCCCACTAATTCCTCCATTTCCCCAACACAGATTTCTCTCATACACAACCCTAAATTTTTATCATTGTTAATTTGTCCATTCTCTAAGTCCAACAATCCCAGTCGACTTTCACTTACAGTCCTCCTAAATTGTTTAAGCTTTTCTCCTTTAAAGTCCCAAAACCTAATTCTACATTTCTCATCTCTGTTCTCAGGTTTTGTACCTTTCATTTCCAAATCTATCACTGCCAATCTATGTTTTTTAACATAAGGTTTCCCAAAACTGTTCTAAACTCATACAAATTTTTCTGCTTGTCTAACCTATATGTAATCTATTAAGCTTTCCAGTCTTCCACTTTCATAGGTTATTAGATGCTTATCCAGCTTTTTAAATCAAATGATCTTACATGCCATTCTATCAATTAGCCATTTCTAATATATAATATCCATCCTCATTTCTATTTTCAAACCTATAGCCTCCATTTACCACCTAATAGCGATCCCTTCTCTCCCCCACTCGGCCATTCATATATGTTATGTATTTGTACAGTAATACCATATTCACTACGTTTATTGAAAGTAATGTTGCACAGTATTGCATTGATGGAACCTATTTTAACAATAGATATAAATGTGGTACATTTTTATTGAAGGATTTAAACATTTATTAGTTACATCGATAATTTCAGATTTTTCTTACTTTTGTATTACAACGGGATCAAGTCTTTTTAGAGTGATCTTCATTGGTTATTTCCATATTTTCTTATACAAGAGTTTAGTTTACGATGCTCTTACTCACGAGTCACAAGACACTCAGGGCTGTAGCCATTATGTAATATAAGTGGGATCAATGGAATTTTATAATACAGCAGTCTTCATTATTATCAACCAGAATCGGATAGGATGCAGAACGCCAAACTAATAATCTAATGTTATCCCTAGTGAGTGAGTAGTTACAACAATAGTAATGAATATATAATTGATACAAAACAATGGCGACGGAGTACTAAAAAAATCACACAGAAGCAGCTGCAGAAGCAGAAGAGCCAACTAGAGGAATGCAAAGTCATGCAGCAGGTAACTACAGCCAACGAGAGGATCACACAACCCTAGGCTACAAACAAATTTGATATCAAGAAAAAAGGTAACATCAACCATTTCTTTTTTTTTATTTATTTTAATATAAATTAATGTGGGAGTGAGTTTTGTTACAAGTAAGCATTGAGATGCGTAAGTAAATATTCACCATAAGTCAGAGTAAGTTTGGATGAAGTTACATGAAGTATAGAGCAACTAAAATTCATTTGATGAAGTTACAAACAGTGCAATCAACAAAAACGGAACTAAGTTACAATTAGCTTTGTTTAGGAAGTTACAAGGTATTTTGTTTAGATATCATTTGCCTATCCTATTCTAAGTAGGAATTTAAAATGCCTCTGGACACTGAACATCCTGAATGCTTTGGTCTTGTTGCAGAACCAAATGTTGTTGAAACACGATGATGACATTACTATGAGGAATTTAAGACATATTGAGAAGCATGGTATTATTTCAAACAGCCGGTAGTTAGGTTTGGGAATTGTTCAATATTTTGCAAGCTTAAATACAACAAATCTAACTTCCACCTAATCCTCGTACGTCATGCTGATGAATTATAGCCGTTAAATAAAAACATGTAGATCATGTGAATGTTTGAGATGTAAAATTTCCTGAAGAAATTGCACCAAGGGAATCAAATATTAACCAAGATGCTGAAACATTAAATGTAGATTCAGAATGTATTGATATACCAGTACAGAATACAGTTCGAGTACTTCACAATAGGAGGGTTAAAAGGAAGCCCCTCGAGAGATTATGTTTGTAAAGTTTGTACAATGTTCAGTTAAGGGTGAAGAGACTTATATATTTGTACTGTAATACCATATGCGTTATGTATATTGCAAGCAATGTTTGCACAGCACTGCATTGATAGAACATGTTTAGTTTGTAATTATAATTGTAGTAGCATGTATTAGGAAGAATTTAAACCTTTATTAGCTAGCTCAGAGATAAGTTGTGATTGTTCTTACTTTTGTTTTACAGTAGCATCCAATCTTTTAAGAATGATGATAATTTGTTATTTTCCAATTTTTTTTTATACAAGAGTTTTATTTACAATGTTCTCATTCATGATTCACAAGTCACTTAGAGCTGGAGTAGTAATGTAACTTAAGAGGAATAAAGGGATTATTTTATATCACTGTAGACTACATTATTATCAACCAGAATGAGATGTAGAACAGCAGACTAATAAACTAGTATTATTCAAGGTGAGTGATCAGTTACCACAGTGATGATAAATATCTAGTTGATACAACACAATATCTCTTCCTATGATTAGCTTCTAATCCTCTTTCACTGTTACAATAGCAGCCTCAAATTCTTTTTCTTGTTCTACACAATCAATCTGAGGGACATATGCAGGAATCATATGTTTTATCTGATCTCCAAATATCATTGGGACTTGTATAAGCCTAACATTTGTTTTCTTTACTTCAACCTATTTTTTATTTCAGTTTTTGTCTATTATGACTATAGAAAAAATTCCCCCCCCCCCCGCCCTGGGACCTGCTGTAATAGAATTTATACCAATTTTCTATTCCTCTAAATCCTTTCATTTCCATCAACTTCACTATCTCTTTCAATCTTCTGGTTAATGGAAGTCATTCAAAGTACCTGCCCCAATTTTCCTTTGAGTCACTAGGTTCTTTGATGAATTCAGGAATCATGTGATACCCATCGTCCATTTATGATATCAGTAGGTGGACCCTGATGTGCGTTTCTTACATGGGACACCCTAGCTGCATCCACCTTTCTAAGTATCATGCATGGTTCATATTTACACAGAGTTTTTATAATCACATTCCTTCAGTCATCAACCCCACTTATTGACAGAGGCCTAGCCTTTGACTAAACAGTACATCTGTATGGGAGAAATTTCAATAGTTACTGGCAGTGTGCCTAACCTTTTGCTAGAAAGCAAAATGAGAAGTCAGAAGCTGCCCTTTTAGTCCCTTTCTACGACCTGCACGAAATAGGGTGGTAGTATTTTTACACCCCTACCAAAGGATACTATCTTAACAGACACCCAGAAATTCGAACGACTAAATGTCAACTAATTGGACCTCATCAAAGGGGAGCTAAATAGGACCAATGATCAAATCATTGCTGCCTACAATGCCATACACTTCAAGCCTGTCACTGGAGTTAAAGGGCTGTATTACATTTTCCGGAATATCAAGACTGATGAGGCCTAAAGCCCCTTCCTGCCCTTTTATCGTCCAGTACCCAGTTCCAACCTACCAAATGGCCATATGTGTTAATACCCTTCTGACGCCCTGTGGTCCCGACCACTATTAT
>NC_090734.1:31361721-31364221 GCF_036898095.1 Palaemon carinicauda | reverse complement strand
TTAACTGCCATCAGATAAAATTGTTGACAAGAACACATCTGCTCACATCGTGGAAATCATGTACTCCCATATTAGCAGTATTTTTCCCTATGTATGGTCTACTAACACACAAGAAATATTAGTAAAAGTAGAAATGGAAAGGTTTTTACCTGTCTACATTGCTTTGGCGGGCAGGTCGATGCACTGGCGTATGTTTGTATGACCTTATCATGTCATAAGTATCTATCTTCTTGTTCAACAAATGTGATGTGCATAGTATACCCTCTTAATCTTACAATATATTTTATCTTTTTTTATACACAATGGAAAACTTATTCTTTTCACTAATCCCTAATTGAATGTTATTTGTATATCTATTAAGAAATTTCAAATCATGGATAACTGAAATATTACAGCATTTTGTAAAAAATCCATCAATTATTACAGTTTACATATTCTTAAACATATTGACTACCCTTTCTTATCATTTGCAACATAATCTTCTCGAGATTACTTAAACCTATTCTATTATGTATTATGTAGATAAAATTTGCTTTTCTTCTTCCTTGCAAAAAGAAAAAAAAATGTACTCCATCAAACTAGAACTATATCTATATAGAACAGTATCCATTTAGTTTTGGCTTCTTTTGCTTGCCAGTAAAACAACTCTATTTCTTAATAATATATATTAATTTCTTTTCAGGTATATACTATTCTAATATCATATTCATGACTAGGCATTCTAATCAATAATCGTACCTGCCCTTCTCTTTTATTGTGAATTTTAACCTTATATAATCTTCTTTATAACTTGGCAAGATCTTTGATTTCTTTATCGTAGATCTTATTAGTGCAATTTCCTTTCCTCAGACTCTCACTGCCGTAATTTATCATTGATATTTCTAAGACCCCATTGCAAAAGGTAGTCTCACAAAATCCGTATCTTCTATATTGTATCTTTAATCATAATTAGAAGATAATTTCTTTTCCTATATATGCGCTCTAATTCTCTAATTCTCTCATAGTCTTAAACTTTTGTCTCCAACTAGTACCTTTCCAAAAATATTTGATTAATAAAATAACTGCCAACTCTACCTAAAAATAACCATCCCTCTCTCTGGCAACTACCCTTACATTCAAAATCTGAATCGCCAATTAATTTCCTTCAAATCTATGCCTATTTGTGACACATTTTACCTTGCTCTGGGAATATCCCATAAAATATATTTGCATCCACGTCCCAGTACCAAAATTTTTACGTGAAATTTAGGAGCTACTCATTCTTTTGCAGGATGGAGTTTTAAGCAGAATATTGCAACTGAACATAATCTAATTTCATAAATATATGATTTAAAACTGAAACAATATACACTAATTATCCACACCGATATAAAGCTTACGTAAAATACTCTCCCAACAAAAATAAAAACACGCAAACAAACTCACACACACAAACACATACACATAAACACACATACACACACACACACACACACACACATATATATATATATATATATATCCATATATATATATATTTTTATATATATATATATACATATATATATATATATATATATAATATATATATATATATATATATACAAATTATATATATATATATATATATGTATATGTATATATATATAATATATATATGTATATATATATATATATATATACAAATTATATATATGTATATATGTATATATATATATATATATATATTTATGTTTTTTTATATATAATTTTATATATATGTATATATATATATATATATATATACATGTATATATATATATATATATATATTTGAATCTCACACCACCATTTCATAATGCCAAAGGGCAGTCAATATAAATGAACATTCACAGTTACTTTCTGTATCCGGGACATTTTATCGTATTCATCAGCAGCAGCAGCAGAAGTAGAAGAAGAAGAAGAAGAAGAAGAAGAAGAAGAAGAAGAAATTCCTTCTTTAAGCTGGGTCATCACTAATTACATCCTAGTCCTTTGAGATCAGTTCTTATACTGTAATATAAGAAGGGTTATCAATATTCAGAGGTTTTCAAATTACAATAAGCAAAGGAGGGATTGCGGTCTAAAAAAAAAAAAAAAAAAAAAAAAAAACACGAACATTTTCAGTATATTAGGTAGTTCGTAGCGCTACGGCCAAGCGTCCTAATCTGCTTATTATCGCTGCGACTGCTATCTTGTATAGAATAAAAACGTTTGGAAATGGTCTACGGATCTTAAACATGTTATGTAAGGGGAGGTCCGGCGGGCGCAGCCCCCCCTGGGTATGGATATGGCTTTTAGCATAGGTTATGTGGGTTTTTTAAGTTAGCTTCTCCCGCCAAAATCGTTTTTAGAACGACGGCCACAGATCAGAATATTCCCGTTTTCTACGGGATCTGGCAATCACCCTACAAACGCTCCTTTAGAATAAATAACTATGCCAAGATAAAGATATTACATTTACAGATAAATAGACAAAATATTATTTCACTATTCAAATCAA
>NC_090734.1:31349221-31354221 GCF_036898095.1 Palaemon carinicauda | reverse complement strand
AAATATTTCTCACCTTCTTCATAAAAATAATGAGTAACATCAAAAACTCAAATATATCAATGTCTTAAATCATCAAACATCATAATCAATTCATAATAAAGAAACATATTCAATACATAACAAAATCATGTTTATAAATTTGATTCTTATTTGCACCTTTTCTGCGTATTATTTTTATCTCAAGAACTTCAATTCTCAACTATATATATTGTATTCAGAAGTGACAGGAACTTACATTTCAATGTAAAACTTTTCTTTAAAGAAACCAATCGCAGACTGTCTCAATTAAAACACCTTATTTATCCTTTCTTCAAGGATTCATCTACTACACAGGCATAAAAATCAATTAGTGTGTTTCCACATACACTCTTTTTTTAACTTCAAAATGAAAGGTTTAATTATTGTAATTCATCATATGTACTTAATTGTTCACTATTACCTGCATAATTATTATGGGTCTAAAATATCCCTTTGAGACATTCAACTTCAAAGTTCATTATTGGTGCACATCTTATTTTTTAATCACTTAAATCTTTCTTTCTTCATAATTATTTAAGTTAACTTAATCATCATCAAAACATAATAAAATTCATTGTATACATGCATGTTTATCATTGTTACACGTGTTACACCAAAAAAAATATCAATCAATGCATCACCTATAAAATGCAGTAATAATTCTTTTGCTCTAATGGCATCATTATTTATTCAAACTTGCAAACAAAATCAATACATTTGTAAATATTCAATCACCTATGGGTTCATATTTCACCTGTCTTCATTACCCATAACTTTTATCAAAAACTTTTCATCTTAGTTTGCAACTCAATATTCTCTGTGGTCCCTTAATTAATTGTTTGGAGACATTTATGATTTGGACCTTCTTTGTTGATTACGGAATACATATTCAAATTCTAGGATAACACACTTTACATAATTAAAAGATTTCACTCATTTGTTACCATCAATATTTGTATGAGTGCCCAGATATTTTTATTTCATTTCCCAAGGAGTTTAGTAGTCTTTCTTAAATCTACCTAACAAAAAAAATCTGTTTCCCATATACCGAGTTATTTCAAAGTAAATTCGTTCTCTTTAAGTAATTGTTATTAGTCTTCTATGTTGGTCTATATATAGTTCGCAGGACATCCTCAACCCCTTGCCATTATTTTATTTGCCCCCTTTTCTCTATTTTAACTTGACTTATCATGGCTTATTTCACCCTTCTTACTACAAGAAAAATATTGCACAGTTTTCATTAATCTCTAATAAATTCAGGTGCATTTCCCAAAAGAATTTCTATAGACACGAATGTCTAGTTATTTATCCTGATCTCAAATTATTCTGTTACAGACTCATCAACCCTTCTTTGTTAAATCAAATTCTAAGTAGACCAGTATGTTATTATCATTTGTCAAGTTCTGGGAACAGAGTCCCTGGTAGTCCGTTGGTACCACCACTATGGGATTGAGAAAATGCAATCGTAATTTCTAGAGGATTCTTACCCTTATATGACCTTTATACTTCTTATATGTAGGCTTTAATTTTACAATCTCAAACATCTATCTTAGGTCAAAAATTAATTCATCATTAAATGCAGTCTTTGATTACTGGATGTCCTACTAACTTGAGCATGAGTTTTTTGTTAGTATTTTGTTAGTATGTCAGGAATTTCTATTCATGAACAAGTATTTCTCCCTATTCTTTGTATGTATTCCTTTAAGCAATATGCCATCCTGTTATATGATTCCTATTTTTGGGAGTAATTCATCTACAACATTTCTATTAACCTTTGGTTTCTCTTGTTCTATTTTAATTCTTCCTATTTCTAGGTCTCCTGCCTGACAACCGAAACAAAATATTGGTAGTTATATTTCCTTTTAACATCTTCCTGTCCTTTTAAATAGTCTTTCTTTTATCATCATAAACCTACCAATAAAGTGATTTATCCTGGACAAACATCCAGTACTTTAAGGCTCCTAAGATTCCTTTTATTCTTTCATCCACAATAGTCCTTCTTGGACTGTAAAATCACAATCATTCTTATGAGCAATAAACACATATATTCTATGCCCTAAACAAATTTTTAAACTTCTCTAGACCATTAATTGGATAATCTATCCTACTCGGTTATTTTTCCTTCAATTGAAGATTACTCTCATGATACATTACCCTTATTCGTGTTTTACCTTTTTAATGAGTTATTTCTTTTTATATTTATGAGGCTTCACACATTATTTTTATAACTCCTGGTTAAGAGATCGGGTTAAGGTAATGTAGGATCAAAATTCATTTCTCTTCATCATTTATAGCCTTCTATTTCATTTGCACACTACATATTTTTAGGTTAACTTTATTTTAAGGCTTGGGTAATTTAGCAAATACTGCTTTTTATCCGTAAGATCCTATCATTCCTAAAAAAAAAAATCTTTTACATCTGTCAATCTTAGTGGAGCAGGATTTTCACTTTAACCCTTATTTCTCTACATATCTTAAATCTATCTACTCTGTTTACTTACCCTATTCAAATCTAGGGATGGGTCACTCTTTAATCTGGCTCTTTATCCTGCTATTCTCCCTATTCTAGACTAGTTTTTTTTATTTTTATGGCTCTATATTCTTACTAAACTTAGTAACATCATTCTATAGGCTTATTCTTTCTGTCTCCAAATTCTAGATCATCAATCTGTCAATAGTTAGAGGAGCTGAGTGAGCCCGTCGACTTCACTCTAATTTTTAACATTCTTCAAAATGCTAATAGCCGTGAATGGCTTGTATTCTTTGACCATGGTACTTACAATATTCTATATTTATTTTACTCCTCAATAATCGAGCCAAACATTATTTATTATCGGGATAGACATGTCAGTTTTATTCTACTTATGATGATCTAACTAGTCTAACTTCTATCCTCATTGGGTAATATATCTCGGGAGATTTATAAGGAGTCTTACTGATTCATTTTAACACTCACCGTGTTCGTTATGGGGCGTTGGCTGATAGGTAATATTTCATGATTCATACCGGTATTTAAAAAGTTTTAATAAGTTTTTGACAGTTTCTCTGGGCAGGTTCTGGCGCCGATGTTTCTATTCTTTTCTGCCTAACCTATCGCCTGCAATGGCTAATCTCTGCCTATTTCTCATCTATCCCTATTTCTATGCTCCTTGTGGTAAATTTTTGCCCCTTTCTGATTACCTAACTGTAATCTCTACTCCTTTATTTTAGAAGTCATTCCCGCCATACAGATGAGTTATTTTATCCGGAGTAGTATTAATTAATTAGTGTGCTTGTATTTTCCTTCATCTGAACTGCATTATTGTCTCTTTTGACAGACTCTGGCATCCTATTTTTAGTTAACCTATCTTCTTTATCTCTGCGGGTTATTTTTATTTAGGCATCATTATGACTTCTCTAGCTAAATTCTAGCTTTTTATATTTTCAGTACTGATCAGAATTTATTTATTTAATAGCATCATAGCTCATTTATTATTCATATGCCTATATCTTCATCTTAAATCTTTGTGCCTAACAACAACATATTTCTTTTAATTCTATAAGCCTATAGCTTCAATTGCCTATGACATTTATTTCTTGTAATTCCCTTTTATTTATTTAGGCTATTCTATTTTATTCACTGTATTTCTGTCGACATTCTATTTTATTTATATGGCGCCTGTCATATATTGACAAGGAGTATATCTATTCTTGGCTAGTCTTCCTATTTCTCAACTTTATTTCTCCTTGTCTTTTTAATCAATTTCCATTTCCCTTTCTTAGTCTGGAGTCTGTTTCTCCTGGCAAATTCGTCTCCTGCAAAGTGGCCAGTTTTGTAAAAGACTTGTCTTTGACAAGTAGAATCATACACTGACTATCTCAATTTTTTCTTTTCTTTATTTTAAGTCTGCACTTCTCACAAATAAAATTCATACTTCATCTTTGTATCGTTTTTGAACGATATCTTAAGGCCCTATTGGGAAATGTTACAAAAAAAAAAATGACATCTTAATTCATCATTTGGCACATTTTGGCATTTAATTCTCTACCTAACCTGACGGTTTATACCCCTTGATTTTTACTTGTTTGCATTTCATTTCTGCATATCATTTTATTTTCACCCTTAAAATTTGGAAGCAGGTATTTCTCAATATTCTATCACTGTATTGCATCCTAGTATATCAACTATAGTTGCCAGAGTCTCCATAAGATAAAATAGTCACTTGCAACGTGGATGTACCTCCGCTACATATGCCTATCTTTCCTATATAAAATTTTTCGTCTTCCTGACTTCCTTTCTATCCGGCTAACTATTTCTAATTCTTTTCCTTTCACTATTTGGAGGATTTGTATTTCACTTTCTTTGTGCCGGAGGGCTTTCTGAGAAGTGTCTTTGTTTAATTTCATGATGGGGTTCTTTATCTCTGTGCCTGCCTTTCTCCCTGTATGTTTTCCCTTTTTCATTATTTTACCTAATTTCTATCCCCTTTTTATGTAATCTTTCCCTAGACCTAAATGTGTCATCTTTATTTCTTTAAACTGTCTTTGACCTAAATTTCTGCCCATTATTCTATTTAACTCTAGGGTAATTTTTGCGCCTCGTTCCAGTCTGCTGTTCGAACTTCCCTGCATCTATTTAAATTACTCAAAATTTCTCTGGTAGGTTTTTGTGGCTATTAGTCCCTTAGGATTTTTCTTCCTGATGTCCTATCATTTTGCTATTTTCCCTTTTCTTTTTGTAAAACTTATATTTAGGATGCTATTTTTCGCATTTTTTTAATGCCTCATTTATTTCTATATATAGGGAATTATCATTAGCAATAAACTTACCTTTAGCAAAGGAATCCTGTTCTTTTTACTGTTGCTACGTGATCCTCCATTTGTGTGGCAAATTCATTTACCGAGCCACCCTCATATTTTACCTATAGGAACTTTCGTAGATTTGTTAACCTGTCTGTCTCTTTGACCGATCGCCATAATTGCCTACATTATTTTTGAAACTC
>NC_090734.1:31334221-31344221 GCF_036898095.1 Palaemon carinicauda | reverse complement strand
TTAGTTTAGCCTCAGGAAAACAGGAATGAGGAAGTTCAAGTTTTTCATTAATCTGTTTACTGTCAAAAACATCAGCCAAAAGGGTTGCCTTTTCCTTTGGACAGTGAGTGACTGAGCCATCTGGTTTAAGTAAAGGAGAAACTGTTGCATCTACATCAAAGAGTGCAGATTTAAGGGTAGACCACCATTTATGTTCCTAAGTTGCACCAGAAAGGGTTTCTTTATGATTAAATTGTACTCCTTTTCAGTTGAGGCATAAACTCCCTGAGCAAAAGCTCGAGGCTGAGTATAGTTGTTCCAGGTCAAATCTGATCTGTTACCTTTACAAAGGAGATAGGCCTCCTGCTTCTCCAAATAAGCAGGTCTACAATCATCATTGAACCACGGTTTGTCCCTCATTTGGTACCTTAGCACATGAGAAGGGATACGCCTATCAATTATGTTGACTAGATTCTCATTCAAAGGGACAACAGGATCTACACTTTTATATAATTGTGACCAATTCAAGCACAAAAGATCATGCAAATCACATTCCAGTCTGCTTGGGATTTCATATAAATTTTACAGGAATATGATATATCAGGGACAGGCTGCTCAGTCTTCATTAATAATGAAATCAAGGCATGATCAAAAGTCCCGACTGGAGAACCAACCTTACTAGTTATAACACCAGGGGAGTCAGTGTATACGAGGTCCAAGCAATTACCAGACCTGTGAGTAGCTTCATTTATGATTTGCTCACAGCCTGATTCAGAGGCAAAGTCTAAAGCTCTTAAGCCATGGTGATCGGTAGGAGAGAGAGAACTTAACCACTCCCTATGGTGAGCATTAAAATCACCAACAAAGACAAAAGAATCCTTTCTATCATCTTCTTGTATCTTAGCCATAGTGGTAAGAAGAAAATCGAAGATAGAATCATCCATATCTGGATTCCGGTAGACTGAACACAAATAAAAGTTGTTATGCCTGCCACAAACTTTTATTACCTGAATCTCATGACATCCACATTGATAGCAGGACATATGAGAAGCAGGGTACTCGGTTCTAATATACACCGCCATTCCCCTGGCCCTAGGAATGGCATCACGTTTCAGCATTATTGGCTTCTTAAAACCAGTTATAAGGAGCTCAGATGAATGCCTCATATTAGAAACCAAAGTTTCTGAGCACAAACGAATATCATACTGTCTGTACACAACTGTAAGGTCTTGAATATTTGCATGAAGACCACGAATATTGCAATACAGAAGACGACATTGACGAAATCTAGGACGTACTGGTCCTGGATTTCGCTCAATGTTTCCAGACAGTATAAGAATTAATAGAAATATATCAAACTTAAAAACTAGATTAACAAGAATTGTAACAAAAACAATATGTACAGCATAATAAAAAAAAGTGATTGATGATACCCATTGACTAAAATAAAAAGTCGGAAAAACTGGTCAACAGGGAGGAGCCGATACACAATGCAAGGCTAAATATATATATATATATATATATATATATATATATATATATATATATATATATATATATATATATGTATATATATATATATATATATATATATATATATATATATATATATATATATATATATATATATATATATATATATATATATATATATATATATATATATATATATATATATATATAGGTATATATATATATATATATATATATATATATATATATATATATTATATCTATTTATATATATATATATATATATATATATATATATATATATATATATATATATATATATATATATATATATATATATATATTCATATATATGAATCGTTTAATTATTTACTTAACAGGTATGTATATATCTATATCTACATATATATATATATATATATATATATATATATATATATATATATATATATATATATATATATATATATATATATATATATATAAAGATATATATTTGTAAATGAATATGCATATATATATATATATATATATATATATATATATATATATATATATATATATATATATATATATATAAAGATATATATTTGTAAATGAATATGCATATATATATATATATATATATATATATATATATATATATATATATATATATATATATATATATATATATATATATATATATATATATATATATATATATATATATATATATATATATATATATATATATATATATATATATATATATACATATAAATATATATATATATATATATATATATATATATATATATATATATATATATATATATATGAATATATATATACATATAAATATATATAACGATATATATATATATATATATATATATATATATATATATATATATATATATATATATATATATATATATATATATATATATATATATATATATATATATATATATATATTTTTTTTTTGGGGGGGGGGGCTCAAGCCATGTCGTCCTGATGGAAGTTCCTTAAAGGCAGCTTCCTAGGGTATATTACAACTACGGCAATATTCCCAGAGAATTTACCTTCAGGTACCCAGAATTCTAACTCCTGGAGCGAGTATCCCTAAAAAAGACCTTAGGGATATCGTAAATATCAGTGGACGTATTCTTGACACGCCTCATAGCAATCTATACCCCGAATAAAGTTAACACTTCGTATGGGTCAAATGGCAAGAAAACGAAAACGATAAGAAAGGGGGGAGCCGTTCGTAAGGCATATCTCCTCCCCGTTTCGAAAGCGTGCCCTGCGCCGCTCGCGCCGCCATCTGTATTCCTTTTTGCGTAGCTCTACGACTCTGTGTTTTTTCCCTGTATTTCTACTCAATCTTGGAATTTCTCGTGTGATAATGCTTTCTCCAACTTCTTCTGCCTCGGATAAGTTGAGTACTATTTCTTTTATGTATAAATGTAGGCTCTTGGTTAAAATTAAAGTAATTAAAAGAGTTATCTTTGATACAAGAGCTGTTGCCTGCTGGAGGCATCATGGATACTGTCGCTCGCTAGAATAGGATTTATTTGTTAGCAAGAGCGACGTTCCCAGCCCCTTTGCACTTAAATATTAGATACTTAGCTTATTTAGGAATTCTGTTATGATGCGATAGTAGTGTGCCTGGCGAAGTTTTGCCTAGGCTGCCAACACTAGTCTTCGTAGGCTAGCTGTTGGCCTATGTACTTCCTGCATGATAATTAGTCTTCCAAGTGTGATTTTTATTGCTTTAAGCGTTAGGCAACGTTATACATATAAGCTCTTTTCGAGTACCTTCCAAGATAGTATTGGTGTGAGTTTCGATGAATTAGGTAATCGATTCTCTTAGTGCCTAGGCTAGGTTGTCTTAGGTCATTATAATATTATCTGTTTCCCCGTTTGCTCCCTTCTCTTCGGGGAAGGGGCAAACCCTTTCCCTCTCTTTAAGCCTTAGGCTTAACTCTAGTGGTTTGTTTGAATTAATTTTCAAATATATCTATGCTGGAGTAGTACTGTACCTTCCCGTTCCAACTGAATTGGTTCAGAGGGGGACAGTACAACAGTGTTTAGTCTGAGTCCGGGTTGGTCTGGCATGGGGCAGAGTCTCCCTTGCTGACTGACACGGGCATAAGGGGTTTATCCCCCTTGGTCCACCTTGTTGGGTTCCAGTAGTGATCCCTTCGCTCGGTGACCCCTCAGACTTGTCCTCTTGCCGTTCCGGATTCAGGATATGTTCCCTTTTCTGGAATAGCTATTCCTTCCTTGCCGTGGTTTTAGGGAGGCAGCCAGTAGTGCCGGCCTCCCCCTCGGGTTTTTCTCTGGCTGAGATGAGCTGTCTTAGTTGGGAATGACCCTTAACCAAGGCAAGGTTGGATAGGACCCTCTGTCCTTCCCTTCTATTTTCCGTTCCTTTGGGTCAGTCGTCCGCATCCGTACCTAGCCTAGGTTAGGATGGGGAACTGACATGGTCCCCTGTCGGCCGGCAGAGTGTGCCGACCGGCAGAGGCCCTTTCTTCGAGTGCTGCCCGGTCCTTTCTTGGTCCCTCCATCGCTGCCGTCTGCAGATTCAGTAAGCAGCGGTTAGGAAGCCTGACTTAGTGTCTCCCCTTCCTTTCGGCACTCTTTCAGGTGCCGGGCACAGAGGCTCATAGCCTCTTAGCCCGGCACTCATTCTGTTGTCTTCGTATGTGTTGTCCTTGCCGTCTGCCAGCCTACAGGCCGGCCGTCGGTGGGGGGGGGGTGTTCTCCAGTTCTCTTGCTGTCGGTCGGCGATGGTTATATACCTTTGCCGGCCGGTCTCTTGCTCATCTGCCGGCCACTATAAGTGGGGCCGGCAGCCGAGCGCTGCCTGGTGTGGAGGCCAGCCAGCAGGGTTTGCTTACTGCTGCCGGCCGGCCTGCTACACTGCCCGGTTAGCCGGCCACTAAGAATGATGGCCGTCAACGCAGTGCAAACCGGGTGGCTGCGGACCGGCAACCACTGCCGGCCGGTTCAGGCATGGGATCTGGAGTTCTACCCAATAGGGGTGATCTGATGTTGTGTACTGGAGATCTACCTTTCGAAAAACGGGGGGGGGGGGTGCTGACCGGCAATAGCCGGCCGGCACACCACCCTCAGGTATTGTATCAGTCCTTTCTTTGGTGGTGTATTCAACCAAGGGAGTCCATGATATAGTAGGTTACAACACTGTCTTTTCTATCTTACTTGTGTTACTTGTGCAATCACTTGGTGTCGCCTTACAAGGATAAAAGAGAATTCTTTTCATCCCTGGCCGGAATGGTAAAATTTTACCTTAGGTGTGAGCTACACCTAATTTCCTTTGGAAATATGCTCTCTGGTTATTCTAGTAAAGACTAACTATGTGACTTTGGCTGGTGGGCTTCCACAGGTGTTTGTGTGGGTTTCACAAGTAGGTGTCTTTCCCTTATTCTTGGTGAATACTCATTTTTTACATGTGAATTGAAATTCACTTGATATTCATGGAAATTTTCTTCTTTTACAGGAGGAGCATCCGAAGTGTGATAGTGTCTTCTGCAATGTCCGCAGTAAGAACTTTTGCGGACATGTCTCGTGTAGGAGGCACGCGGCTTGCGCAGCCTCCAATGATGACCATCGTTACTGGGATCCGCAGGTATGTGCTGTATGTACTAACCTGCTATCAGAGGCTTTTAAATCCCCTAGGTCGGCGGAGTCAAGAGATGCAGCGAGGGAGAAGCTTCGCTTATGGGTAAGGGGTTTTCAGAAAAACACCACTGGACCTTATCTTCCTAATGAGAAGATGAGGGCATACCTTTTTCCCAAGGCTTCCACTGACGCTGTTGTTCCCCAGCCTCGGCCGGAGATTCCTATCGTCCAGATCCCAGTGGAGGAGGATGTTGCTGATGCCATGCAGGACATCCAGTTGGATGACAAGATGTCTGACTTGTCCGATCGTGCGGAACAGGATCTCCTCGCAGAAGGCGAGGAGGAGGATCGAGATCCTATTGCCGTGGAGGAAGAGGTTCCCGTATCTTCAGACGTGCCGGTTCAGGTCCCTGAACCTATCCTCTCTACCTCGTCCGCTCTTCCAGCAGAGCTAGGACAGGCTCTCTCTTACATCGTTGGTATGATCCAACAGATGCAGAGGGAGAATAATCAGAAGGCCGCTACTTTGGAGCTCCAGATGCAGAAGATCACAGCATCACGTGGACCTCCAAAGAAGCTCAACGTGAAGGACCTTCCTCTGTGCTCGGATGCCAACCCGTGGAGATATGCCGAGCACATGCCGATGACGATTGGGAAGATCGTCATGTCGGAGAAACTGGGATCAGTTCCCCTTGAGGAGGTGGAATTCTGGCCCAGTAGAGGGGCCTACCCGGACTGTTATGTCCGTTTGAAGAAGGAGCCGGCCTCGAAGGAGGAGACGGAACCAAAGGAGGTGATTATCCTGGAGCACTCCAAGGCTCAAGCCACTCTAACAGCTGCATTGAAGGAGAGGGGGTTCTCAAACTCTAAAGTTGCCGCTTTGAGTAAGAAGCACCCCTCCTTTGTATCCTCCCCGGCTAGGGCCTTCCCCTTTATGCAGAAGGGGTTCGCGGCCGTCTTGAAGGCGGTTGAAGCTGGCAAACCGTGTCAATCTCTGGAGGAATGCAAACCTCTGTCGTTGGCCTTGCCGCTGGACAATAAGGACTGGAAGGAGGTGCACCTCACTTTCTCGGTTGGGAAGTTGGACGCCGACATTGCAGGTCAGCAGTTCGGCGAAAACCTTCCCAAGTTGTCGGAATTCCTCCTACGGAGGGAATTGGACACAAAGGAGCGCCTGGCAGCCTCGATGTCTCTCCAGACCAACATGGAGACGATGGCTAGCGACCCCAAGATGCCGGTGATGTTCATGGTAATGGCCAAGATCCATCTGGCCACGGTGACTAAGGACCTCTATTGCTTTGTTAAAGCAAGGAGGGCCTGTAGGGAGTTTGTGTTCGCCTCGGCCACAGTGAGGCCTGAACCCAAGAGGCTCATTTCATCCAGCATCTGGGGTAAAGATCTCTTTCCCAACGACGTGGTCAAAGAGGTGGTGGACAAGGCAGCCACTGAGAACCGTAATCTTCTCCTGAAGTGGGGCCTGTCCCTTAAGAGGAAGTCTTCTTCGGATGAGGGCCCTCAGCCGAAAGGAAAGGCGAAGAAATCAAGGTTTTCCTCCCGCCCAGCCAAGCCTTTCAAACCACAAAGACAGCAGCAGCAGCAGCCAGCTTTGCCTCCGGTACCACAACTGGTAGCCCAGACCCCGACCACCTTCCAATGGGTACCCCAAGCCATGTCATCAGCTTCCCCGGCATTCAATCCCGTGTTCGAGGGACAATCAACCACGTTTCGTGCAAGACCCAGAGGGGCAGCCAGAGGTTCGGCGAGACGCCCCTCTAGGGGACGAGGATTCAGAGGTGGTCGCGGCCAGGGAGGCAAGACTGCTGGGCAGTCAAAGTGAAGTGTCGCCGGTAGGTGGGAGACTTCAGTATTTCCGGGATCGCTGGACCTTTGATCCCTGGGCCCACAGCCTTCTCAAAAATGGACTGGGTTGGAGTTGGTACAGTACTCCGCCCCAGTGCCCTCAATTTTTCCAACACTCCACCCCCGTTTTGGAGGAGTACATCCAAGATCTGTTGGAGAAAAAGGTGATCCGGAGGGTAAAGTCCATCAAGTTTCAAGGGAGGCTGTTTTGTGTTCCCAAGAAAGACTCGGGGAAACTCAGAGTCATTCTGGACTTGTCACCACTCAACAAGTTCATAGTGAACCACAAGTTCAAGATGTTAACGTTACAACACATAAGGGCCTTACTGCCCAAGAGGGCATATACCGTCTCCATCGATTTGTCAGACGCATATTGGCACATTCCAATAAGTCGCCGTCTCTCCCCCTACCTAGGATTCAAGCTACAACAAAAACTTTATGCTTTCAGAGCGATGCCCTTCGGGCTAAACATAGCCCCAAGGATCTTTACGAAGCTTGCGACCGCAGCGCTCAAACAGTTACGCCTAAAAGGGTTCCAAGTAGTAGCCTACCTGGACGATTGGTTGGTGTGGGCAGCATCCAGAGCAGAATGCTTGCAAGCTTCCCTACAAGTGATTCAGTTCCTGGAATATCTAGGTTTCATGATCAACAGAAAGAAGTCTCGTCTTTCTCCAGCTCAGAGGTTCCAGTGGTTGGGAATTCACTGGGATCTAGTGTCACAACGTTTTTCCATTCCGATGTCAAAGAGGAAGGAAATAGCGGGGTCTGTCAGGAGACTTCTAGGTTCCGAGAGGATATCAAGACGCGAACAAGAGAGGGTTTTGGGCTCTCTTCAGTTTGCATCAGTAACAGACCCAGTGCTAAGAGCACAGCTAAAAGATGCAGCGGGAGTATGGAGAACCTTTGCATCGAAAGAGCGAAGGGACTTGAAGAGACCGGTCCCACTTCGACTACGTTCTCTTCTCAGACCGTGGTCTCAAGCCAGTCGTCTAAAGAGGTCTCTACCTCTTCAGCCATCCCCCCCGTCAGTGACAATCCACACAGACGTCTCAAAGGTAGGGTGGGGGGGGTCACTCCCATCGGAAAAAAGTGCAAGGGACCTGGTCCAAGCTATTTGGGACTTTTCACATAAACTTTCTAGAAGCTATGGCAGTGCTTCTTACCCTGAAGAAAGTATCCCCACGTCACTCGATCCATGTAAGGTTGGTACTGGACAGCGAGGTGGTAGTGAAATGTCTGAATCGGCGGGGATCGAGATCCCCACCTCTCAACCAGGTAATGTTAGCCATATTCCGACTGGCGGAGAAGAAGAAGTGGCACCTGTCAGCAGTTCACCTTCAAGGAGTCCGGAATGTGACTGCGGACGCTCTATCCAGGGTTACACCGATAGAGTCAGAATGGTCCCTAGACGCAGGATCATTCTCCTTCATCTTGAGACAAGTCCCAGAACTTCAGATAGACCTCTTCGCGACGAAGGACAACAAGAAGCTGCCGAAATATGTGTCCCCATATGTGGACCCATTGGCGGAAGCAGTAGATGCGATGTCCCTCGATTGGAACAGATGGTCCAGGATCTACCTGTTTCCCCCTCACAATCTGATGTTGAGGGTCCTCAACAAACTGAGATCCTTCAAGGGAGTAGCAGCAATAGTGGCCCACAAGTGGCCGAACAGTGTATGGTTCCCTCTAGCTCTGGAACTACGACTGAAGTTTCTACCACTCCCGGACCCAGTTCTGTCCCAGCAAGTCCAGAAGTCGACTGTCTACGCTTCATTACAGAAAACCGGAACCCTGCAGCTCATGATTTTCTCTCCCTAGCGGTGAAGAAACGGTTCGGAATCTCGAAAGATAGCATCGACTTCCTGGAAGAATACAAGTGTAAGTCTACTAGGAGGCAGTACGAATCTGCATGGAAGAAATGGGTAGCCTTAGTCAAAGACAAGAACCCACAAGAGATCTCTACGGAGTTCTGCCTATCCTTCTTCATCCACCTCCACGGACAGGGGCTGGCAGCTAACACAATTTCTACATGTAAGTCAGCTCTGACAAGACCCATTCTATATGCCTTCCAGTTAGACCTCGCTAACGAGATGTTTAATAAGATCCCGAAGGCCTGTGCTAGGCTTAGACCATCAGCTCCTCCAAAGCCTATTTCGTGGTCGTTAGACAAAGTCCTTCATTTTGCCTCATTACTGGATAATGAGGAATGCGCATTGAAGGACCTGACTCAAAAAGTGATCTTCCTTTATGCCCTTGCTTCTGGGGCCAGAGTTAGTGAGATTGTGGCCCTCTCAAGAGAGGAGGGCCGAGTTCAGTTCCTGGATGGGGGAGAACTGAACCTGTTTCCGGACCCTACGTTTCTCGCTAAGAACGAGTTGCCCACCAACAGGTGGGGTCCCTGGAGAATCTGCCCTCTGAAAGAAGATGCATCTCTATGTCCCGTAGAATGCCTAAAGGTCTATCTTCGTAGAACTTCAGACTTCCATGGGGGCCAACTATTCAGAGGAGAAACATCGGGCTCAAATTTATCTTTAAATCAGCTTAGGGCGAAAATTACATATTTTATTCGCAAAGCGGATCCTGACAGTTCACCCGCAGGTCATGATCTGAGGAAAGTTGCTTCATCCTTAAACTTCTTTAACTTTATGGATTTTGAACACCTTCGTTCATACATTGGCTGGAAGTCTTCCAGGGTATTCTTTCGCCACTATGCTAAGCAAGTGGAGCAGCTAAAGAGGTCTGTGGTAGCAGTTGGTTGCGTCGTTAACCCTGCTGTTTAACTCTGCGAGGAACAGTGGAATTATTTGGGACTTTGATTCTTGGGTGAGTGGTTAGTTATATGCGTTGATATAACTAGTAGTGAAGGCTCGGAGAGCCCACAGTGACAGTTCCAGCGTTATGGTGATGGTAGCACAAGTACAGACAGGTGTGCCGAGCGTTGCTAACGCTAATGTCAGCAAAGTAGTAACATGGACGTTAACTTTGATACCTTGGTATGCGGCAAGTGACCTATTTGTTTTCTTTCAGATAACCATTCATCCATGCACTACGGTAC
>NC_090734.1:31321721-31329221 GCF_036898095.1 Palaemon carinicauda | reverse complement strand
CACACACACACACACATATATATATATATATATATATATATATATATATATATATATATATATATATATATATATATATATATATATATATATATATATATATATATATATATGTAAGTAAATACTTAAACACATGTAAATGCATATACATCAATGCATATGTACTCATGTACACACTTGTACACGTTTGTATATATGCAAATACACATTTATGCATAAGTGCACATACAATCGTATACATATATCTTCATCATCATCATCACCAGCCGTTATTGGTCCACAGTAAAACAAGTGTCCTAGACATGTCATTCCACTTACATGTGATTATGGTCTTTCAGAGTCTGTCCACGCAGAAAAACCTCCTTAGTTTGTCGATTCATCATCTTTATTTCTTTCCTCTGCTTCGTTTGGTTTCTTTATTTTTGCGCTCTCATCTACGTTTCTCTTTTTTGTTTTTTGTATCTTAGTGTTAATCCCATCATTATTCTTTCATTACTTCTTCAAGTTGTAAGTATCTTATATTTTCAGGCTTCAGCAAGGCTTAGAGTTCTAGATCCATATGTTAACACATATATGGCTATCTGATTACATACTTCTCTTTTTGAAGAAATCTAGATTTCACATTTCATAATCTCATTTTGTTTATAAAATGCTCTCAATGCTATGCGGATCTTTGGTATTTTTTTTTTCGTTTTATTTCTGTCTATTGTTTTGAGAAAACTTATATTTGTTTAGAATGTAAAAGTTCGTCCAATATCAGTATTTGTTTTCTGCGTTTTAATTTCATATTATCTTAGTTTTTCTTACATTCATTTTCAGTCCTACACTTCTGCTTTCTCTTTAGATATGTTATATCATCATTGGATAATTCATTCTATAAACCAGTGATTAGAAAGTTGCCATCTCTAAATTTTGCATATATATATATATATATATATATATATATATATATATATATATATATATATATATATATATATATATATATATATATATATATATATATATATATATATATATATATATATATATATATATATATATATATATATATATATATATATATATATATATATATATATATATATATATATATAAATCCCGAGTAATAAAGTATTATCTTTTTTACATTTCTTTTATAAGCGCCCTACTCTACATATTATACTTATTGCTTAAGGTATTGGTTTTATCTATCGAAACGTGTTTATCAGCAAAATATTTAGAAAATGGTTCTCCGGACACATGTTTTCATCATCTCATCCAAATCTTTATTTTGACATTAACTTTGGTTTGACATGTAATGTATAAACTTAATATTTCTCTTCCTAAGTTTGAGAGAATAATTTCATAGAAATACATATTTTCCGATATGAACTATTTCCAAACATATGTCTGCCATAAATAAGCAAACCTTTCAGATGACAGATAATATCCTTTTCTATTTCACCTGTTTTAAAACTTTTGCACTTTCAACTTAGTATCAGTAAGTACAAAGATTTCCAGGTTATTAAAACTTTTGTATTTTCAACCTAGTATCAGTAAGTATCAAAATTTCCAGATTTTGTTCCTTGATCAACATTGGATAAAATATATTCTTTTTTAAACATATAACACATCAATTCTCATATTTACTTAACCAAGAAAGGCTAGGTTTCCGACTCGCCCAATCACAGTTACTATCATGGAGATTATTTTTCCTGGCAAACGCAGTTTTGCTTTTCAATTCAGGAATTAACCCATTCTATTACATGAGCTTGACTAAATTTCAGTACCAAAAACACGAAAAGTCCAACCCACTTTTCTTAGAGAGTTCAATATCTAAATTATCTGAAATCACTTTATGGACCTTTCGGAAAAGATCCCAAAGTGTTTTTTAGCGGCAATTTGGAAATGTAAATACAAGTTGCCTCTCACTAACTTTCTTTTTAAAGATATCTATCAGAAAGAATAGTGAATTGGAATAATATTACGCTTTTTTTTAATGTTATGAAAGTATTACCACTTAGATACGGATACATATTTTACAATGTTACTATTTAGTTTTAGGATGAATTAACATTAATATTTAACGATATTGTAATGTTGGAAACCTTCTACCGTCATGGCTAACGAATCATATTGGTAAATGGTACTAAATTACCGTGCCATGGCTGTTACGTAAGACCTCACATATTCTACCTTTTTAGTACCTTCCTTTTTATGTATAAATATCTGGATTAGGATCATGAACTATTTACACTCCTTTTAAGGGAGGTACTATTTATATGCATCATTATTATATCTATCATCTTTATATCTATCATCCTGCATGTTTCTTTGATGACAAAATAACTTATAATGTTATCATAAGGGTTTTATTAAAATAATCAAATGTTTTTTTCAGCTGAATAATTATGTTTTCATATAACTTATTGTCAAATAGCACAGGCCATCTAACAATTTTAAAAAAACCTTAATTTCATGTTTTTTTTTTATTTCTTTTTTTTCTCTGGTGGGAACTTATCATATAAAAAATATTGAATAATTATGTTTTTGGAGACCATTAATTCTGGTCATTTAATTGTCTTAGCTGATTTTATATTACCTTAGTCTCTTTCAACATTCAACCTAATCAAAGAAATTAAAAACAAGGACGCTTAATCATTATAAAGAATAAACATGCAACCTTTCAAATACTGAACTGATCTCATGTGTGTGATATAACCTCGCTAATCAAACTTATTTGAGAGACAAAGACCGAGAGTATCAGAGCTATTAATTTGCCCTTAATGTGACTTCTCGTCTCTTTCTTTAGATTAATTAGTGGGGCAATGCAATCACGAAAAGCGTTCTTTTCAACAAAGAAGCAATCTTGAACCAAAATTTTTTTAAAACTATTTATACTATATATTTTCACAAAAAGTTTTAGTAATTAGTACAAATGGTTATTTCTCCCTCTAAAAATAAATGTAGCCTTTACACATTAGAAATAAAAATGATATTGCTAAATATCGTTGTATTTAAAAAGAAAAAAAAAGATCATCAATAAGCTGGCCCCAGCGGATAAAAGATGGTCAGAATTTAGTCTGATCACTCATAGCAAACCAACCGGTCACGGGTAACGCTGACTAGTACCGCTATCTCTCCACATAAAGGTTTGTTCACTCGGAACTAGATAACCAGACGCATTTAAACATATAACACACACACACACACACACACACACACACACACACATATATATATATATATATATATATATATATATATATATATATATATATATATATATATATATATATATATATATATATATATATATATATATATATATATATATATATATATATATATATAGTTGCGTTCCTCTCGGGAATATCAATTGGAGTAGGAATAAAATGGTCAATGCTGCTCTCATTTTCTTTAGTTGGTAGCTTTCGACGTAACTTCTGTCATCTTCAGCCTATCTTCAATTTGTTTTTATGTAAAATTGATAATATTAATAAAAATCATCATAAGTACATAATTATGAAGATATACTTCCAAGAACTGCCCAACTAGTAATAAAATGAAACTATTAAAAGAACATAAAACCTTATAAAAGACTTATTACTCATATAACTATATTACTATATAAAAGACCTAATAACTAATTATGAATTAATGTAATAATGTACTGTATTATCTCGGATGTTACATGTATTGAGCGCAACATTGCATCATATTGCATTGATAAAACATGTTTAAACATTGTTCATAACTAAAATAATGCATTTTGATATTAGGGTTCAAGCATTTATTAATTACCTCAAAGATAGGATGTGATTCTTTATACTTTTGTACTGCAGTGAGATTTGAGTGTTTTGAGAGCGATGTTCATATGTTTGATTTTATGTTTTGGTTTGTGAGATTGTTTATGAGACGCTTGACGCTCAGTTGAAAGCCGAGAGCCATAGAGTAATGTGAGCCTTTAGCACAATAAATGTATTTTATCAATATCCCACCGAGAAAAATTGACGACATCGAAAGGGATAAAGCACATAACTAATTCATGGATTTTGATATAATTCCAGCTATGTGGTATTATGAAATCATCAGACAATATTCCACCGACATATCAAACTGGTGACGAGGATGGGATACACCAAGAGATCATAGAGGAGCGGAAGGAAACTCCCAGTGAGGATTCCCAATGCACCCGACCAAAAGAATTTCATCAAACACAAGCCAAAAAAAAAAAAAAACAAGAAAACAAAGGGATATTTAAAATTGGGTAGGGTACTAAAAAGGTAAGAAGTTACAACGTGACTTTAGAACAGTAGCCTAACCTAATCCAGGTAAGAATTCAAAATGCCACTTGACATTAAACATCCTGAATGATTTAGCATCACAACTGAACCCTATTCTGTGGCAACACGAGGGCAACAGTGGTGTGAGGAATTTAAGATTTATTTAAAAGCATTAGGAAATATGAAGGATGACCGAAAGAAGGCATTATTACTTCATACAGCCGGTAGAGAAGTTCAGGAAGTGTTTAAGATATTGCAGCCTACAGATGACTCAAGTGAAGCTGCAATTATGGCTCTTACCACATATTTTACCCCTTAGGTCAATACATTTTTTTGAAAGATATCAATTTACAGCATTGGCATATCAGAAGAAAAATGAAAGTTTAGATGCATTTGCGACTAGACTAAAGAATTTAGATGTTTCATGTGAGTTTCTGGAGTTAGAAAATGTAACCATAGAACAAGTTATTACACATTGCACATCACAAGAGCTAAAAAAAGAAAAAAATATTGCAAGATAAAAATTTAACATTAAAAAACAGATTTTGAGCAAAGCGAAAAATCTATTTTTGGGTGAGATAGCCATGTCGTCCTGATGGAGGGTTCCTTTAGGTAGCTTTCTAAGGGATATTTGCTACACTGATATTCCCAGAGAATTAACCATAGGTCTCCAGAATTCTAACTCCTGGCACGAGTATCCTTAATATTGCTTTAAGAATATCGCATATCAGGGGACGTATTTTTTTTATACAACACAGGAATCTTCACCCCAAATAGATTTAATTCTTTGAGGGGGAAGAGTGGCGAACGAAAGGGGGGCCGTTATCGAGGTATCCGGTGGACCTCCTCTCCGTTTTAGTACTGCTCATCATTCCGAACTTGCATTTAAGCTGGAATAGCCACAGATAGAGTAGTTTTGGGTGGGGTCATTTAAGAAAGAAAGAAGGTTGGGTCCTTCAGGACGACATGGATATCTCACCCAAAATATATTTTCTAGCTTTGCTCAAAATCCGTTTTTTTTGGCCGGGCAATGTCATCCTGATGGAAGTTTCCCAGATAATTAACTTGAAAGTACTATATCTGTGGGTATATATGATAATACCATTATTTGTCATATCCCTGTCTCCTGCAGGGAAAGTGTCGACTTTGACTGTAAGGTTTTGAAATTTGTATATCCGTAAGGACGCAATGTAACTTTCTAGAGATTGCCTTTTTGGGCTTTGGATATCGGTACGATCACGATTCTATTTAAAGAAATAGAATAAAACTCTTGACTCTTTTATTTCATATACTGACGGTTAAAAGAAGATGCATATTCATTTTTATATTTATTTTCATGAGCAACATAAATTCTTAATGTATACATCATAAGTAGAAGTCTAACCTTGCATCAATCAACATCATGGTTATATACATTTCTGACTTGTAAGGGAAGAATATAAAAATAGGGATTCATTATAAACAAAAATACCACTCAGACGAATGTGAAGCTAAACATGTCTAGTTTCACTCTGATGTTGGATATGCCTCAACACTGTATTCAAATTTTCACACAGGACTGGTGTTATTGGTTAGATTCTGAACCTGTAGAGAACAGTCTATTATTCATCATAAGGTTTTCACTCGAAGGTAGTAATACCCACGCATACGATGCCCTGTTAAGTCCCAAAACAGTTCACTGTTCATCGCAGCACTAGACGACAGGTTTTTTGACACTACCTGCCACCACCACAAAGTGTTTTGTCTCCTGCACCTTCTTCGCATATTGTTTATAGAACACTCTGGATGATTTCCAACCCGTATATGAGCTGAGTCTCTCAAAGTCCATGTGTTATAAGAAATTCAATGAAGAAGCAACTTTTCTTGGATCGTGACCTGTGGGTATGCTGTCAGGATCCGCTCTGCGAATAAAGTAGGTGAGTTTCACTCTCAGTTGTCTTAGGGATAAGTTTGATCCTGAGGTTTTGCCTTGGAAGAGTTGTCCCTCCTTGAAGTTTTAAGTTCTTTGAAGAAAAACCTTGAGGCACTCTACCGAGCATAGAGACACATCTTTCTTCAGTGGGCAGATTCTCCAAGGACCCCACCTTTTTGTAGGTAGCTAGTTCTTGGCGAGAAAGGCAGGATCAGGGAAGAGATTTAGTTCTCCTGTCTCTAGGAACTGAATATGGCTTTCATTTCTGGATAGGGCCACTATTTCACTGATTCTAGCCCCTGAGGCTATTGCAAACAGATATATAACTTTGTGTGTTAGATCCTTTAGGGTGCAATCCTCATTTTTCGGATTTGGAGCATAGTGCAAGACTTTATCCCACGACAATGTTATGGGCTTTGGAGGGGTTGCGGGCTTGAGTCTCACACATGCTTTTGGTATCTTATTGAAGATTTCCCATGTAAGGTCCACCTGAAAGGTGTACAGAAGAGATCTAGTCAGAGCCAGCTTACACGCGATTATTGTGGTGGAATCCAGGCCTTGTTCGTGTAGGTGGATGAAAAAAGAAAGACAGAAATCTAATGATATTTTTCTTAGTTTCCCTGCTTTCACAAAGGAAATCCACTTCCTCCAAGACAATTCATATTGTCTCCTAGTTGAACTTCACTTGTACTCTTCGATGAAGTCAAATTTGTCCTTCGAGATCCAAAACAATTTCTTCGATGCTACGCAGAGAAGATCATGAGATGTAGGTGGTTGGTTCTCAAATATGAAGAGTAAACAATCAACTTTTGAACCAGTTTGGATAAAACTGGGTTCGGCAGAGGAAACAACTTTAGTTTCAATTCTAGAACTAGAGGGTACCAGTTACTTCTGGGTCATTTGAGGGCCATTACTGCAGCTGTTTCTCTGAAGGATCTTAGCTTGTCGAGGACTTTTAGCAGGAGATTGGTTGGTGGAAACAGTTAGATCTGATTCCCTCTGTTCCAGTCGAGACACAAGGCATCTATCGTTTCTGTTTGAGGATCCTCGTTACGGAGAGGTCGATCTGCAGTTCCGGGACTTTTTCCAAGATGAAGGAGAATGATTCTGGGTCTAGGGGCCATTCTGTCTCTATCAGCTATTGCCTGGATAGAGCATCTGCATTCACATTGTGTAACCCTTGAAGGTGAACTGCATATGAATGCCATCTTCTCTTCCTTGCTAGGTGGAAGATGGCTAACATCACGTGATTGATGTGAGGTGATCTCGAGCCTTGTCGATTTAGACATTTTACTATCACTTCGTTGTCCAGGACCAGTC
>NC_090734.1:31314221-31316721 GCF_036898095.1 Palaemon carinicauda | reverse complement strand
TTTCAGATCCGGGTAACGTTTTCTTTATTTTCACTATTAAATTCGAAGTTACGTTCGGCTCGATAGATCGAGAGCAAGATGATATTACGGGTGAACGAAAATTCTGTTGGGTCGCGTATATTATTTCTTTATTAATGAGACAAGTTATTGGTTCTTCAACGTACGTTACTGTTTTATTTGTCGTTTCCTTTTTATCCAAAATTGATTTTAAGGTATTAAAAGACTTATAGAATTTTCCTTTGATATACACGCCGTGCTTGGCAGGGGCTAAGATAATGTTTTGATTACCCATATACGGGTATGCTATAATTACAGCTGGATAAATATCAATGTTTTGTACAACAACAAAGGTATCGGCAAACGTGCGCTTACCGACCTTATACTGAACATGAGTTACGCCTATTACATTTAATTCATTATTTCCTATACCCGAGAGCCTTACTCTGGATTTCTCTATAGGGAAGTTTGAAAACTACAAATGATGTGTCCTCAAATCCATGATATTACGTGGACTACCAGAGTAAAAAAACAATGTAAAGGATCGTTGTTCTAAATTTACAGCATATAATGTTCGTCGTAACTCACTTTGGCTTATTATTGTGTGAATTTGTTGCAAATCTACTGGAGCATGCACTGATTTATTTGATTCGGTCGTGTGTTTCATAGGAAAATCCATTGCCGCACAATGATCTGATAAAACATTGAATGGATTAATTAACACTACTGATGTTGATTTGAATGACCTAACATCACTCTCTTCCCCACTGGAGTTAATTATGTGGTATTTGCTTTGCACGGCACATTCTGTAAATTAGTCTGACCTTGCAAGTTCTGGCTAGACGGCCCAGGATCAGAGTTATTTGAAGAACAGTTTGTTTGTTCTTGATTCTGAACTGCATTGACGTTGGGCTGTTTCTTTTTGAACTGAGGATTCTTCTTTTTATTTCCATAAGGAACTGACTGTGGAATTGACTGTGTATTTCTAGGAATCTGTTGTTGATTATGTGAGTAGCATCGACTATATGAATGAGTTGAACTATTATGTAACGAACAATATCGCGTTCTGCAGTCTGCGATCAAGTGACCTTGACGTTTGCAATTATAACATGTCATTCCTGCGTCTTGACTATTATTAACTACATTTACTTGTTGTGGCTTAGTTTAATTTTTTGCAAAAACTTGTGTAAACAAGGGATCAAGATCAGTACACTTAGACATGTGTTTCTTTATCTGTTTATATACGTCCAATTCTGTACTTTCTGGATTTAACTTTTTATCAAAACACTGCACTAAAGCTTCCAGCAACATAAGTGTCATGCAAGTTAAATACATTAATCGTAAGAAATCTTTCACGGAGATGTTATCTCTAGTAACCCAAGTGGAATTACCTAAAATATCCTGATACCTGTTTAGCCTATCGGCAATGAAAGCTGCTCTCTCTATGATATTAAGCCGAGTCAAAGTGGCTTGATTAAGTGTATTTCTTAATGTTAAAACTACATCTAAGGCTTCCTCACTGCCATAGATCGCACGTAGCCTAACTTTGAAATCATCCCATGTAACTGCCTCTTGAAATGAAACTCCTCTCAAGTACGCACTCACATCTCCTTTAGGAAAGTCTATAAAACTTTTAGCTTCTTGTATTGTACAAATGGGTCTATGATTTGTTTAGCATTTAAGTGAGCATCGACGGAAATAATCCACGACTCGACATTCTGAGGTAAGAACCCATTGACCCGACCTTGAAAAGAAAGGATAGCTGAACGGGCATTTACTAGTGTTTTAATGGGAACGGGGATGGGGTTACTAGGTCCGGGGGTGGTGTTAGACTCACATGAGGCATCATTTTTTCTTTACTTTTTTTCTATCTCTACGACTCCTTGTAATCCTATTAAAATATCTCTATGAATACAGACGTCCACTGCGTAAACGCATAAGCACTATTCAAAAAAGATTATAACATAATCCCCAATACAATGATACTAATATAAAGATATTTCCTGAGAACTTCTGAAAGAAAACGAAATTAGCACAGAGAAAAAATATTCTAGACGAGAATTTGAAGTTGAATACAGTTTCCTTTAATAAAAGAAAAAATGAAGATTAGCAAACAACTCACCCCAGCAATAATGGACGATCGACTCGTGATAACAACACTTCACTATCTAAAACTGAAATGAATAAAGAAATGTACTTAGCTTGAGTTTATATGGGAGAAGGGCGATGTCGTCATTTCCTCTCTCTCTCACTGGTTTGCGAGAGTTTAGCTTTTTGGGTGAATGTTTTCGGTCCGATTTTCCGTTGTAATGTTGAACGTAGTGTTTTCCTGGATATGATTCTTGACTGTTTAATAAACGTTGAATATCAGTCCTTCGTTTTCTTGAGATGTTGATGGAAGATCCAGTTCCTCAGTTTGTATAACATTTATAGTTGATATTCAATGTGTTTATTTCTTTTGGTGGACGTAGATACTTCGTCAAAATTGTAGATTCATTACTGT
>NC_090734.1:31306721-31309221 GCF_036898095.1 Palaemon carinicauda | reverse complement strand
GTAGAACATGTCAAGTATTCCAGTACTGACGGTGAGGTAAAAAAAAAAAAAAAAAAAAAAAAAAAAAAAAAAAAAAAAAAAAAAAAACCGGGAATGACTGGAGAGAATACTTAGAATTGAAAAGCAGATGAGGCTGACAAAGGTAAGATATCAACGATTAGCTATGGTTTAAGAATTGTATATAAAATTAATTATGAAATCTCTACGTTGGCATACAAAAAAAAACATATACACCTCAAAAACACAGTTGGGTTTATTATAAAAACAGATGAAGAAACTCAACATTGCCCATAAATGACTTCAGCGTGTTTGAAGTCCAAGCTATCATTAAGAAACTAAGGATATGGAAAGCTTTTATATATGAATAAATTACAGCAGAGATTAAATTGGTCGAACATTAAGTGAAGAAGAAAAACCTGATGAGTGGGCTTTGGGGGTGTTGGTGAAAATGGCAAAAAGAAAACAAAATACTCGATTGCAATATTTACAGAGGCATTATATATACATCATTAGTCATTGAAATATATACTGTGTTTATTCCAAAGGGACCGGAGAGATACATAGATGAGCAAGTATGTATTAGAAAATATAGCAGTTGTACTAACCAAATTTTCTTTTCAGGACATATTGTATAGCAATATAGTATATAGAATATAGAAATAAAATTTTGATGGCATTTGTGGTCAACGAAAAAGCATTTGATGGTGTGCATCTTCACATGAGCTTAGTGAGTGCTATGTAGAGGTTACTGGAATCGTATCGAATAAATTTACAATGAACATCACAAAGCCCTCAGAAAAATAATAGAAGTTAAAAGGCAGGACAGGATTTGAAATGTTACAATAAAAGACATTTCTCGAGTGTCATATGTGGATGAGATCATAGTGGGGGTAAATGGGGAAGGTTTGGGCATGCTTTGAGAGAGAGAGAGAGAGAGAGAGAGAGAGAGAGAGAGAGAGAGAGAGAGAGAGAGAGGTCTTTTTCATATTATTCCCTGGATAAAAGTATATATTCTTCCTTTTCTTGTTTTCCAGCATTATCCATATAAGAAGCGCCCTCTTAAATGCCATCTGTCAGAGGCATTCTCTTTCACCAAGACTCATCTCTCTATATCATCCTTCACTTTATCTTGCTATCTAATTCTCTGATTTCCTGTCGATCTTTTACTCCCAACCCCTATTCATTCCTTCCTCACTATCCATCCTATATTTATGCATACACTATATTAAACAGGCTACTCTCATCATCTCTGTAATTCTTACTATGCCCGCCATTCTATTTCAATTGTATTGTTTTACAATATTTACTTCAGTGATATTCCCGTAATCGAAATGAGTATTCTGATTTCTGTTCTGTCAAGCTTTGGTTCCTCTTTTTGTCTCACAGCTCAAGTTTATGATCTTATCACTATCGCTATAGATATTAACTTCTAGCTTGATTGACATTTTCTTATCACATAACACTACTACTACCACCCTCCAATGCCCCCATACTGCTTTTATCCTATTATTAACTACAGCCTCATATCCCCCTTCTTGACTTATAGTAGATCCCAATTATCTAAACTGCATTATCTGAGGCTCTACTTCATGTACGGTAGGCCTGCCCATACCTTCCTTACAGCTCACCATAGATTCGGTGTTATCCACTTTTACCCTAAAGGTACCCCTCTCCAATGTCTCTTGCCACTTTAAAACCATTATCTGTAATTCTTCCTTATTTTCAGCAGTAATCACCAAATCCTTTGCATTCAGAAACTCCCACAACTCCTCATTCCTGATCTTCACACTTAGTACATCCAAGATAAGCACAAATTGAATTGGGCTTAATGGTGACCCCTGGCGTATTCTGTACTACAATTTTTCCATACTTCCTTGTACACTTGAACAATATTGCTTTTTTCTATTATAGCTCTCTCTTCCTTGCACATATGATACACCAACTTGTGTAGGCTTGTTAGCTAATGTTTTATGTTATTCAAATTATTATATATTTGTCTTTCTCCCAGAGTTGATAGTGAGATTCAGTATCCACGAGCATATTCCTTCTTAAAGGGGTGATAATTAAACCTCTCAATTGTGGACTTCTTTAACGAATCTCCTGGACATCACTCTACATCAGACAACTGCCTATAATCCTGTTGCCAAAAGAATGGTTGAACTTTTTCATCGAACCCTCAAACCAGGTTTTATGTCCCACTGCAATGACTCCAGCAGCTTTAGTCACCTTCCCTAGATCATCCTAGGACTAAGAACCACTCCTAAAGAAGCCCTGGATGTCTCGTCAGCTGAAATGGTGTATGGCGACCTGCTGGTCAACCATGCCAACATTTTCCCTACTTCCTCTAATATTCTAATGATCCTACGTCATGTTATGGGAAAATTTACTCCAAACTGCCATACTTATAAGATCACACTGAAGTAACACTTACCAGCAGATCTCCACTCATCACTGTAGATTTTTCCTGTGCAGTGGCAATAGCAAGCTAAAACAACAGAAT
>NC_090734.1:31299221-31301721 GCF_036898095.1 Palaemon carinicauda | reverse complement strand
GGTACCAAGTTCTGATTTTACATGCTTATATACACGGGAAAGTCTTCCCTTGTTTTTTTTTTTTTTTTTTTTTTATTGCGTGACAGAAATGAGAAAACTTATGATAGAGCTTTCATAATACTCAAAGAACTTCTGCCAGATTTAAATCCCAAGGAAGTGATGATTGATTTCGAGAAAGGCCTTGGTAATAGTATCAAGAAACATTTTCCTTGTTGTGAAACTGTTGGGTGCTTCTTTCATATGTGCCAGAGTGTTTATCGCCGAATTTGTGATTTGGGTCTTAAGCGTCAGTATAATACCGACAACAACTTTTCCTTGTTAATAAGAAAGTTTTGTGCAATGCCATTCTTACCAGAAGAAGAAGTTGTTAACGCATTTGAAGAACTTAGTGAAGACAAGTTACTTCCGATGGAATTTATTAGTTACTTTGAGTTAACATATATTGGTGCAATTCGTGGACGTCGTCGTAGAAGAGAAGAGCCTTTGTACCCTATAAAATTTTGGAATATGAGAAGTCGTTTCATTAATAAGTTACCTTGGACAAACAATGCCTTAGAAGGATTTCACTCAGCCTTAAATCAATCTATAGCATGCAAAAACCCCAATATTTAGAAATTTATTGATGTCCTGAAAAAAGAAGACGCTCTAACGGAAACTAAGATTCTACATCTGCAACTAGGAAAAAAATCAGCTAAAAAGAAAAAGTATGAAAAACTTGACAAGTGCATTAAAAAGTTAACGGAAGAGTATGATGGCAGTAACCAAAGTAATTTTTTCAAAGATTTTGCTTATAACCTCAAGTGTTTTCAAGTGTTATAATTACAGGATAAATTTCTAACTTCATCATTTTAATTTTTTATCGATTATTTGTCATATAAATGTTTTGTACCCCATAATCATGTTGTAAAAAAAAATACTCTATAAATATTCTTTTAATAATAAACTACTGTTTAGTACCCTATGAATATATTATAAAAATAAATACCCTAAAAAATTGAAAGGTTTTAAGATAAAACCGAGTTTTCTGAGACCGAGTTTTCTGGCCACCTTAAATATATATATATATATATATATATATATATATATATATATATATATATATATATATATATATATATATATATATATATATATATACATATATATATATATATATATATATATATATATATATATATATATATATATATATATAAAAGATTTACATATATATATAAGTATATATATATATAAAAATGTATAGATATATATATATATATATATATATATATATATATATATATATATATATATATAAATATATATATAAATATATATATATATATATATATATATATATATATATATATATATATATATATATATATATATATATATATATATATATATTTATAGGCGTGTAATATATATATATATATATATATATATATATATATATATATATATATATATATATATATATATATATATATATATGCGTGTAATATATATATATATATATATATATATATATATATATATATATATATATATATATATATATATATATATATATATATATATATATCTATATATATATATATATATAAATATATATATATATATATATATATATATATATATATATATATATATATATATATATAAATATATATATATATATATATATATATATATATATATATATATATATATATTTATATATATATATATATATATATATATATATATATATATATATATATATATATATATATATATATATATATATATATATAGATATAGATTTAAATATATAGATACACACACATATATATATACATATATACATAATTTTATATATATATATATATATATATATATATATATATATATATATATATATATATATATATATATATATATACATACATACATATACCAAAGGCACTTCCCCCAATTTTGGGGGGTAGCCGACATCAAAAAGAAACAAAACAAAAAAGGGGACCTCTACTCTCTACGTTCCTCCAGCCTAACCAGGGACTCAGCCGAGTTCAGCTGGTACTGCTAGGGTGCCACAGCCCAACCTCCCACATTTCCACCACAGATGAAGCTTCATACTGCTGAGTCCCCTACTGCTGCTACCTCCGCGGTCATCTAAGGCACCAGAGGAAGCAGCAGGGCCTACCGGAACTGCGTCACAATCGCTCGCCATTCATTCCTATTTCTAGCACGCTCTCTTGCCTCTCTCACATCTATCCTCCTATCACCCAGAGCTTTCTTCACACCATCCATCCACCCAAACCTTGGCCTTCCTCTTATACTTCTCCCATCAACTCTTGCATTCATCACCTTCTTTAGCAGATAGCCATTTTCCATTCTCTCAACATGGCCAAACCACCTCAACACATTCATATCCACTCTAGCCGCTAACTCATTTCTTACACACGTTCTCACCCTCACCACTTCGTTCCTAACCCTATCTACTCGAGATACACCAGCCATACTCCTCAGACACTTC
>NC_090734.1:31289221-31294221 GCF_036898095.1 Palaemon carinicauda | reverse complement strand
TTACTCAAACATTCCAAACAAGCCCTAACACAATGAAACACTAAAATAAGAAATAAAGAACGGTATTTCTCATCACAACAAAACTCAAAGACCTTAACATTTGATTAGATGAACATCGCTAGATGGAGAGCTTTTCTTGCCTCCTGAGGCATCTCACAGCCTTTTCTTTGTCACTTACATTGAGAACCTGAGCTTTCAATAGAATGTTGGCTAAAGTCGCACATGCTGCATTATTAGTAGCTAAAGGTGCATCTACAAAAGATAACAATTCAGCAAAATGAAAGCGGCAATGCATTTTAGTCATGGCATGCAAATTATAGGCATTATGTACAAAAAAGACAGTTGAAATAGTTGGCACACTCAGTCCACCTCTATTCAAATAATCTAAGAACTCAGATGACACCTCGTTACCCTCTTCATCATCCATGATATCCTCCATACTAGTGCTATTACAATATTTATGAACAAGGTATCCAGCCAAATATACAACTTTATGCTTAAGGTTATCAGCAGACCTCAAGAGCTCCCGAGTGTCTTGAGGAGTGATCTCGTCAATGAGTTCACTTCGCTCATCTGGATTTATGGAAGAAGTACAATTCTTGTTGCAATCAAGCACACGAGAACTAGATTCTGGCATAATGTCATGCTTTAGAAGTGTCTGCAAATTTGTAACTTTTGCTGCAGCCATAATGTCAACTACATCAATGTAGAAGTTTCCACCACTTCTTTGCCTGGCTTGACCGAAAAACTTTTCCAAGGCTTCATCCGCGAATATAGCAAGAAGAACGTAGTCAAAGTCTTTCTCTGCCAGAAGCAATTTGGCAGCAGCCACATTATTACGTGTAGACACAATGAATGCTTCAGCAGTTTGCTTAGTTAACTTCAGCTTACGACCACTACCTCCTTGCCATGTGCAGGTCGATATAATTTGGCAGGCGTCCTCCAACTTAGTGAAAGATGTACAGTCTGCTGTCCAAGGCTGTCTGGATTCGTCACGTAGATGTCTAGCTGAGAAACGGTCTTTCACATTCATCATCTTGAACCACTCACTCATTGTCTGGGTGAGAATGATGGTGCCTTCGCTGATGCCCAATGAATCCTTGAAGGTCTTTAAGGCAGCAACAGTCTTGTCATTGAACACCTGACATACTAAGGGTACGCTCTGGCGTTGAAGGGGTTTGGGGAAAACAGCGGTGTGCGTCAGCTTGGTTAAGCGAATAGGAGTAGCTCGGTCGATCTCATAAAGCTTCCGAATATCACTCCAGTAAGCTTTGTACTCATTGCCATGTACAAGAAATGAGAGTGTCTGGCCATCAACAGTAATCCAGTTGTTACGAACATTTTTGAAGATGTGCACGTAGTCGTACACTAAGAACATAGATTGCTCTTGAATGGATAGCACTTGACAACTTCCAGGTCCTCCAAGTTTCGAGTAAACACTGCGATTGGTATTGCAATTGTCACATATCAAAGAAATCACAGTACCGCCAGCACCAACTACAGCTGAGGCAGCTTCAGTAAGAAGTTCACTCAGCTTATCGGCAGCTAGCTTTTTGCAGGGTAAAATGCGTAGAATATAGCGTGGACCACCAAAATGGCAAGCAACTTCAACAACCATAGTATGTGAAGCAAGCATTTCATGGTCACTACCCGCTGCAACGTTTTGAGCATATCCTAGAACATGTCCTCCAGAAAATCGCAATGTCTTGATCAGCTTTACTTCATCAAACATTAGATTCATTAAACGCTGCTACGGCTTAAGCTGGTCGAATAACGTTTTGAGGTTGGAGTCCTGCAGACTACTAGAAAGCACCTCTTTTATCTTTTTTGTTGATGGTAGAATGATAAAGCCAGATCGACGAATCATTTTGTATGCACTGGGTGATATGTTGTGAAGCTGAATTGTGAATATCAGAGTGTCGGTATGAAATCGACGACCATCAGGAGGTTTAAACACAAGCCGCAGCTGTGACAGAATGAAGGTTAAATGAGGAAGCTCGTGTTCCTCAGTCGTTTTGCAGAGCTGGGTTATTATGTACTGAAGACTTTCCTGGCTTGTGTACTCATAGGTGTTTACCTGTTCAGTTATGGATCTAATCTGGGACCATTTTGAGAGCAAGCTGTTCTTTTGCAAAGGAAGAAGTCGTTTAGGCACCTCAATGCCATCTTTCTCAACTCTATTCAAGAATAGGAATCCAAAAGGTGAGTTGACTTGTTGCAGATGAAAGAACTGCTTGACAGTTTGTCCAGTAGCGTCAGTTCTTGATAGGTAGAGATCTTTCTGGTCTTTTATGACGTTAAAACCAGGAAAATAGGAGCTAATTTTGTCGCGAAATTGGTCGAAATCTCGGATTTTGTCGGCAGCCTCAGCAGCTGCATGCACCTTTTTAGCTCTTGATTGTGATGTAGAAGATGATGTTGGGCGTGGGGCTGAGGTAACCTGCTTCAAAGCTGATTTTGGTATTCCAGGAAATATTGATGGAGGTTGTTTGGGTCGGTTGCCACCCTTAACTGACACCCATTCACAATTGAAATGTGTCTCACAAATATATATCTCCTTCAAGCATCTCAAGCTTTCTTTCTCATTCGGCATTGCCAATATCCATCTCTCCCTCTCCTCAGGATCTTTTGGGAAGGATATGACTTTTACATAAGGTGTCCCATCATAGTTCCCTTTACAACCAAAGCAGCTACAGTGACGTGGCATATTGTGAGATCACCAGCTGGACCGTTTCTATAACAAAAACAGAAACAAAACACATTAGTCAGTGAGATTTGAACAGAAAATGGGATTTGCATAGAAAACGAGATAAAAACAGGAAAAGTTGTGGGAGCAAAATGATCTTAAAATTTGAAAATACATAACATATGTCAATTTAAAAAAAAATCAGGCATGAAGTCTCTCAGACTCAAGTTAAAAACCCCGAGGTCCTGACGTTCCAGTCCTTCCTTAAAGGAGTCTATGTGTTTTACAGATATATTTACTGTTTGCTTATAAAATGTTCATAATAATTTTTTCATAGCATAAACTTCATTCAACAACCTACTTTTTCTTCAAAGTTATCCAATGTCGGCATTATGAATAAACTCGTTATATAAGTTATTTTCTGGCTTAAAATCCTAGTATATACCATCCCAGTCATAATAATGAGAATTACACCCAATAAATGGATATAATATTTCCTATGAGTTTTTTTCTCCATACAACAATGCAGTTCTTTATTTTTGCTCATTTTCTTTTTCCAATTCATTATTCATTATAATATTCATTAATTCTTACGATTTTCCAGGCACTAAATGGACAAAATTCCATTGACTGTAATTTGTACTGTATATAATTAGGTATTAGGATATTTTCTTAATAAAATTCTTCAGGAAACTTATAGCCATATTATGGAAATTCTTTGAAATTTCAATTTAAATTTTTAGTTTTTTTCTTAAAATTTCAGATATTCATCAAATTCATGAATATAAAGGGCCTTTTCCCCAGCAAATAAGAATTACCCTTGACAAGAAGAAAACTTTTTCCCCATTCTCTTCATATTTTCATATCTCTCTACCTTCTAATTTTTCGTATTCAATATAAGTACACAAATAGTTTTTTAAGAGGTTTGGTTTTATTTATTTTATCTATATTTAATATCCACACCGTATCATTTTAAAGAGTAGTCGTTCTTTCCATAGAGAAATAAATCCAATGTCAAAGCTTGATTACACATGCTATCCGAATTATTGCACCAATTCTATGGCAAATGTTGTATGATTCTTAACTATGTTAAAGCTACTCATAATTACCAATACATATAAAAATACACTGTTAACATGTAATTTCTCAGAAAAAGCTCTTCACAACAAAAATAATTAACGTTTTTATCAAAATATCCGACTTAACAATATGTATTTCCACCCTCTTCACGTCCTTCAACTTCCTACATACTTAATGCCACATATATATTAATTTTTATGAACCTTATATAAATAGGGCATTTATTTGACTCATCCAATATCGAAAGCATTATATTTTGCTTAAAAACAATAAAGGTTAGTATATGTAACTTTTCCCTTACATTTACAACCATTTGCAAAATATTCCCAAATAACACCATGTAAAATTCGATTTCATCTTCCTCCTTTCCAATTTATTTTTCAGTACTGTATCAGGGGCCTGGTAATTGCACATAAGATGAGCCATGGGACTGAAGATAAATGGTTAACAATAAAAATAATTGGGTCTTTATTAAAAACATAAGTGTAAACATGTTTTTAAAGTACCAAGACCGTCGTTGTTCGTAATAGAGGGAAATGCCGGTGACGGATATAGGGTTTGAAAAAAATCATCCTATACTATGAAAATCTAGATTAAATGGATATGGATCTAGCATTAACAATGAGCTTATAAGATCTAAACAATTAGAATTATCTGAAAACAATAACAGAATTGTTAGGTAGAAGAAAAATAATTTGCGAATGTTTTTATTTTTTTTTTATTTTAATAACATAAGCAATAAAAAACTTGTCAAAAATATCGACGTCTTTAGATATACCTGTAAATAACGTAAGCTATAAAAAAAGTTTTTGAAATAGCAATTTCTGCAAAATCTGACTTTTTCGCTTCTTATGCAATATAATATTTTTCTCATTATGAGAAAAATAAAGAAAAGTCGATGCGTTTGTTTTGTTTCATAGTTAGTGATTTATATTTTGCAATCGAAATTTTCACAAATAGATACTAGATAATCTTGGGTTTATCACATAAAGATGTTAAATTCAGAAAGGCAGGAATTTTTTACGAAAAAAATATATCTTCTAATGAAAATCCATTTCTAGGAACTTATAGATAAAGACCTCTTTTATTATTATTATTATTATTATCATTATTATTATTATTATTATTATTATTATTATTATTATTATTATTATTATTATTATTATTATTATTATTATTATTATGATTATTATTTTTATTGTTATTACTTGCTAAGCTACAACCCTAGCTAGAA
>NC_090734.1:31276721-31284221 GCF_036898095.1 Palaemon carinicauda | reverse complement strand
ATATTTTACCGTCAGTTTTAGCATGGTGATTTTGACATGGGTCGAGGTACCGATCTTGCCCTTCGTGAGGCTTCGTAGCCTAGACGTCTGGCACTAGTACTTCCATGCATGATATAAGCTTTTCCGAATGTTATATTATTGAAGCTATAGGCAAATATTTTATAAATGTAGGATATTGTTGAATGTTTTTCCAAGATTGTATACGAGAGAGTTTCGGTGATTTAGGTAATCGATTCTCATCTTACCTAGTCTAGTATTCTAGGTACAGTAGTATACTTTCGCACATCCGCGATTGTTCTTTTTTTCCTCCGGAGGCTAAGTTCAATCCCTCTCTCCCTCTGTAAGCCTTCGGCTTAACCCTGGATAGGTACGATGGGTCGTTTGCGACCCCGAGCGTAAAAAAAAAACAGGTTTTTCTCACGTGACTCACCCCCGTGACTGAATTTGTGGGTGATCGACCTGCAGGAGGTGTCTCCCCTACACGCTCTAGTAGTGTCCAGATGTGCATTGCTGTAGCTGTACTCCTTCCCCGATTTCTGAGACGCGTCGGGGTCGTTCGCGACCGAGTTTACCCTTTTAAGGTAGTTTGCATAATTATCAAAGTTATTACGTATTATGAAATTGTCGTAGAATGGTGCAACTTGTATAGGTTATCAGTTGTGGAAAGTCTTGGTGGATTGTTTGGCTACCATGTGCATGATTTTTTTTTTAGTTAAAATGTCGTTCATCACCACGAGGTCTATTTTACCGCGAGTGCCCCTTTTTCATTTTTTTTCATTTTTTTGCCAAGTCATTTTTCCGTAAGATATTGCCAAATAGGGTCGTAAAACTTTTGCTTGTTTAGTGTTGGAAAGTGTGTCTAGATGATCTGGCTACCCATGCATGACTTTGTTTTTGTCAGATACGACGTAGTTATTGGTATATTGGGTATTTAACTGCGGTTACCAATTTCTGTTTTTTTTTCAATATTTGTAAAAATTACTACGTAGTAAGGAATTGCGTTATATTATTCATTTTTTTTTTTCATGTTTATGTGTTAGAAAGTGTGCCTTGATGGTTGGGCTAACACGTGCATGTCTTTTTTTTTATCTGAGATGCCGTATATTAGAATGTCGGGCATTTTACCGCGAGTGTCCCTTTTTCATTTTTTTTTATTTTTTTGCCAAGTCATTTTTCCGTAAGATATTGCGAAATAGTGTCGTAAAACTTTTGCTTTTTTAGTGTTGCAAAGTGTGTCTAGATGATCTGGCTACCCATGCGTGATTTTGTTTTGTCAGATACGACGTAGTTATTGGTATATTGGGTATTTAACTGCGGTTGCCAATTTCTGTTTTTTTTCAATATTTGTAAAAATTTACTACGTAGTAAGGATTTGCCGTATATTATTGATTTTTTTTTTCATGTTTATGTGTTAGAAAGTGTGCCTTGATGGTTGGGCTAACACGTGCATGTCTTTTTTTTTATCTGAGATGCCGTATATTAGAATGTTGGGCATTTTTCCGCGAGTGCCCCTTTTTATTTGTTTTGCATTTTTTTGCTTAGTCATGTTACCGTAAGGAATTGGCAAGTAGTGTCGCAAAACTTATATTTTTATAGTGTTGGAAAGTGTTTCTAGATGATCTGGCTACCCATGCCTATTTTTTTTTAGCCAGATATGGCGTATATATAGGTATGTGTTCGATTTTCCTGTGATTGCCATTTTTTCGTTTTTTCCCATTTCTTTCAAAATTACTACGTACTAAGGAACTATCACAGAGTAATATTTCATTTATATGTTTATTTGTCGGAGAATGTGCCTTGATGGTTTGCCTAGCACGTGGCTGAAATTTTTTTTTTCTGAAATGCCGTATATTAGAATGGCCATTTTTCCACGAGTGCCCCTTTTTATTTGTTTTGCATTTTTTTGCTTAGTCATGTTACCGTAAGGAATTGGCAAGTAGTGTCGCAAAACTTATAATTTTATAGTGTTGGAAAGTGTTTCTAGATGATCTGGCTACCCATGCCTATCTTCTTTTTTTAGCCAGATATGGCGTATATATAGGTATGTGTTCGATTTTCCTGTGATTGCCATTTTTTCGTTTTTTCCCATTTCTTTCAAAATTACTACGTACTAAGGAACTATCACAGAGTAATTATTCATTTAGATGTTTATTTGTCGGAAAATGTGCCTTGATGGTTTGCCTAGCACGTGGCTGAATTTTTTTTTTTCTGAAATGCCGTATATTAGAATGTTAGCCATTTTTCCGCGAGTGCCCCTTTTTATTTGTTTTGCATTTTTTTGCTTAGTCATGTTACCGTAAGGAATTGGCAAGTAGTGTCGCAAAACTTATATTTTTATAGTGTTGGTAAGTGTTTCTAGATGATCTGGCTACCCATGCCTATCTTTTTTTTAGCCAGATATGGCGTATATATAGGTATGTGTTCGATTTTCCGGTGATTGCCATTTTTTCGTTTTTTCCCAATTCTTTCAAAATTACTACGTACTAAGGAACTATCACAGAGTAATGATTCATTTAGATGTTTATTTGTCGGAAAATTTTGTTTACTTTTTTTTTGATTGAATATCATCAATTTTTTTAGCTAAAATATTATATTGTTTTACATTTTTTTTTTTTTTTTCGATTTTATTTCCCTTCAAAAAAATTTTTTTGGGTCAGAATTTTAATTTTATAGTCGTAAAATAATCGTCAATTATCCAGCAACCCACCATACAATTTTTATGTATATCCAATAATAATTAGATTAGTAAATAACACCTTGAAATTGACATACCCTTCCTACATTTCAAGTGGCAGATTAGGGAGTCTGAGTCAGTGTGGTTGGCGGCCATTTTGTGGACATATCCGAAGCGTAAGCTGCCCTATCTATATATATTCTTGTTCCCTATAGAATTTGTGATATTTTGGTATATTTTACCTGCATAAATATCATATTATATATTAAATATATGTATTTTTTTACGAAATTTCTAAGTACTCAAAAAATTACCTTTAGATATGGCCCCTGATATAAATGTAATTTACAAAATAATGATGATTTTTTTACATATTTCTATTTTAGGATAACATATGTTTATTCCCTAAAAAAATTAGCCACTTCCTATTTCATTTGGGTACCCAAAAAAATTCATGAAATTTGGACAAATTTTTTTGGCCAAAAAAAGTTACCCTTTTTTTCTCATTTCAGATCTTCACCTCCATGGGTCTGACTTCATCCAAAATACATCAAGATGTGTCCTAAACATTCAAGAATCAATTCCTAAAAGGAATTGTGTATATATGTATAAACTTTTTTTTATGAATTTTTATGTCAGGTCTTTTTTTTCTACTTAATTTTTTAAAATATTTATAATAAATAGTTTTTCTGCAGATGAGTAGTATTTATCTTTACAGTTGTTTTAAGCATTCTTTGAAGTTTTTTTTGGCAAAAGAAAAAAGGAGGTTACTGCAAAAACTGATTTTTCAAGAATTTTTTTTGGCGTCGCGGTCGTTCGCGTCCGAGTATACCCTTAAAGGGGTGTCCGAGGAGCGTACCTATCCAGGGTTAATCCTAGTGGTTCTATCTGTATAATAATTCAGGTATAAATATTCTAGGATATGTCTGTCCTGACCTGATAACCAGAGTGACTGGTTTTTTGGGTTAGGGCAGAACATCAGAGTTTCTAGTCTGTGGTCTGCTTCTTCCTAGCATAGAGAAAGTCTCCTTTTCTAGTTTAGGGGCGGACACAGGAAGCTTTGCCTCCCTAGTCCATGTTGGAAGGATTCTGTACGAGATGATTCCTTCCTCTAGAGGCCTAGCAGACTATCCTGTGTTGTTTTTCTCGGGCTGGAGAATGAGTTTTCTCTGTTGCCCGGCGAAATAAGTTCACCTAACTTTGTTCTTGTTGGGGGGAGGTTTGCAAGTATTGCCAATCTTCCTCCCTAATAGACAACTCTTGGTTAGGATGAGTTTCCCTAACGGCTGAGTGTGTCTCCTGCTAGAACGAAGTCTATAGGACCCTTATCCCTACCCCACCTCTCTTTCTTTTATTTTCTTTTAGCCGTAGTCCTACTTCCGTACCTAGTATAGGTTAGGATGGAGGACAGGCTCTGCTCTCTGCCGGCCGGCACTACGTGTCAGCCGGCAGAGACCCTTTATTCTTTGCAGAGTGAACCCCATACCTCCCTTGGTCTCCCTTCCATGTCCATCGGTAGAGCCCGGCAGACTATGGCTTCTTTGGAAGCCTGAATTTTACATTCTCCCCTTCCATAAGTTCACTCTCTCTAGATGGAAGATCGTATGGCAATGCCGCCTTATAACCTTACATCCATACTGTCTCTCTGACTATTGTATTGCACCCATAACCCGGCTGCCGGCTTAACAGCCGACAGCCGGGCAGATGGAGGTTCTCTGGTTCTTGGCTTCTGTCGGCGGGCACGGGTTTTAATACCTTTGCCTGCCGGCAGGGGAAACACAGCCCGAATCTGCTGGCTTCTACGATAGCGGCCGGCAGCCGGGTCTTAGTGTTTTCAGCCGTCGTCTGGCAATGATTTCCGGCCGGCACACAGTCACGAATCAGTGGGCTGCCGCCTATTAGTTAAAAGTAGTATATCTTTGATCTATAAAGGGCTAGTTGCTGGCCGGCACAATAACATGAGATGTACAGTAGTTGCTATATTCGTAGTGTAGTACACACTGCATTAGTAGAAACTGCTGTACAGAGTTTGTGATAACACTAAAGTTCTTCATCATACTCAATGTTATCTTGTACAGCCTTTTGTTGAGACCGTACTTTATATAGAAAGTGAGTTCTTTTTGTATTCTTTCAATCCCGTATATTAAAACTACATATTAGATTTCCGTTTAGGAAATTACATAAGGTATTCTAGTATAAAATTAACCTTAGTTTTAATATTTTGGGAGGTTACAGCAATTGACTGAACAGGAAATACAAGTATGTGTCTTTCCTTCTTTCTATTATAGCTTTTCTATATAATCTAAATGTTTCAATATAAGTGAAAAGCCTTCACTTGATACTCATGGATTTTTCTTCTCTTTACAGGAGGACCATCCGAAGTGTGGGAGCGTGTTCTGTAATGGCAGCAGTAAGAACTTCCGTGGACATCAATATTGTAGGAGGCATGCAGCATGCGCAGCCTCCAGAGGTGTTCTCCGCTATTGGGACCCTCAGGTTTGTACAGTTTGTTCTAACCTGATTACCGAGGCTTTTGACGACCCTAAGTCAACGGAGTCAAGGGATACTGCCAGGGAAACGTTACAATCCTGGGTGAGGGGTTTTCAGAAAAACACCTCAGGTCCCTACCTTCCAAATGAGAAGATGAGGGCCTACCTTTTCCCTAAAGCATCGGCTGATGCAATCATCCCCCAGCCTCAGGTGGAGATACCAATTGCCATGAATCCAGTAGATTCTGAAGTGTCAGCCGCCCTTCAAGACATCCAAGTGGACGATAGGATGTCGAAGGTGTCAGACTCTACTGAGAAGGACCTTCTAGGAGAAGGTCAGGAGGAGGAGCTGTTTCAGACTCCTCAAGTAGAAGAGCAAGAAATCAACTAAGTGTTGGTTACGTCGGTTCCGGACCCAGAACCTGTTCCTTCGACATCGTCTGCTATCCCAGATGAACTGGGAAGGACTCTTTCTTCCATTGTTGAGATGATCCAACAAATTCAAAGGAAGAATGATGCGAAGAAAGCTGCAATGAAACTGGAGTTACATAGACTTGCAGCATCACGTGGGCCCTAGAAGCGGCTCACCGTGAAGGATCTTCCCTTGTGCTCGAATACCAATCCTTGGAGGTATGCCGAACACATGCCAATGACAACCGGGGAGATCGTGATCTCAGAAAAGTTGGGAGTAATTCCCTGGAAGAAGTGGAATTTTGGCCCAACAAAGATTTTTATCCGGACTGCTATGCCGTCTTAGGAAGGAGCCACCCTTAAAGGAGGAGATGGAGTCGGAGGTCATAGTCTTTTACGATAGTAAAGCTCAGACGTTACTAACGAGCTCGATGAAAGAGAGGGGCTTCACTAACTCAAAGGTGCCTGCCTTGAGTAAGAAGCTTCCCTCCTTTGTGGCGTCTCCTACCAGAGCCTTTCCCTTCTTGGAAAAGGGATATAAGGCAGCCTTAAAAGCGGTGGAAGCAGGGAAACCATGCCCCCCCCCCCCCTTGGAGGAGTGCAAGCCGTTATCTCTGACCTTGCCCTTACCTTCTCACTCGGGAAACTGGAAGCTGATATTGCTGAACGCCAATTCGGTGAGGCGCTTCCAAATCTGTCGAAGGTTCTCTTGCGTAGCGAGCAAGAGACAAAGGAAAGACTTGCGTCATTGATGTCAGTGCAAACGACATTAGAAACGATGGCAAGTGACCCCAAGAACCAGGACATGTTCATGGTTGTGGCCAAAACCCATATGGCCACAGTTACGAAGGATTTCTATAGCTTTATTAAAGCTAGAAGAGCCTGTAGAGAGTTCGTGTTCGCCTCGGTTGCGGTGAGGTACGAACCGAGGAAACTGATCTCCTCTCGTATTTGGGGTAAAGACCTCTTTCCCAATGAAGTGGTTAAAGAGGTAGTAGACAAAAGGCCTAGGCCATCCTCTTGGCCGGCTAAACCCTACCGACTGCAACATCAACAACAACTTCCTGTGACCACGGTGCCTCAGACAGTGGCACAACCTCCAACCACGTACCAGCTGGTACCTCAACAAACGGTGACACAGTCACCAGTTCTTAACCCAGCCTCCGAAAGGCAGACTTCTCCCTTTCGTTCGATAGCCAGAGGAACAGCCAGAGGTTCTCCTAGATGCCCTTCAAGAGGAAGGGGATTCAGTGGAGGACGCGGTCAGGGAGGCAAGGCCTCAGGTCCACAACAGCAGAAGTAGATACTTCCAGTAGGAGGGAGATTACAGCTTTTTAGGGATCGCTGGACCTTCGATCCCTGGGCCCACAGCCTAAATATGAATGGACTAGGTTGTAGCTGGAGCAGTCCTTCACCTCAATTCCTTCAATTCTTCCAACACTCAACCCCCTCTCTGGAAGAATATGTCCGAGAGCTCTTAGTCAAAATAGTAATCCAGAAGTTTAAGTCTATCAAATTCCAAGGAAGGCTGTTTTTGTTCCAAAGGAGGACTCAGAAAAACTAGGGTCATAGTGGGCATATGCTGTGTCTATAGACTTGTTTGTTGCTTATTGGCACATTCCAATTAATCGTCACCTCTCCCACTACCTAGGCTTCAAGTTATATTGATAACTTTACGTCTTCAGAACCATGCCTTCGGGCTAAACATAGCCCCAAGGATTTTCACGAATCTCGCGAACGCAGCCGTCCATCAATTACGCCTAAAAGTGGTCCAAGTAGTAGCCTACTTGGACGACTGGCTGGTGTGGGCAGCATCCAGGACAGAATGCATCCAAGCTTCTAAGATAGTGATCCAGTTCCTGGAACATCTGAGATTCAAGATAAACATAAAAAAGTATCGTCTTTCTCCAGCTCAAAAATTTTGGT
>NC_090734.1:31254221-31269221 GCF_036898095.1 Palaemon carinicauda | reverse complement strand
ATTCAAAGCAATAAATAGAGCTTGGGAAATCACTAAATCTCATAGATATCGCTCTTCCAGGCCGTTGGATAAAAAAGAATCTGCTACACCGAAGAAAAATCCACTCTATTCTAAAGATATTTGATGGCCAGGATGGAAAAGGAATATACATTTGTTGAATGAACAGTGGGTAAAGACATTTCTCTCTCTCTCTCTCTCTCTCTCTCTCTCTCTCTCTCTCTCTCTTTATATATATATATATATATATATATATTTATATATATATATATATATATATATTTATATATATACATACATATATATATATATATATATATATATTGCATTACTCCATGGTATAAATAATTCCTGATGAAACGTGTATAATTGAGTGAGATAAGAAGGATATATTCACAATACATATAACCAATTTTACATGGAGATTGCATAACATTTTTCCACTGATGAATAATGAATCATTGTTTGTATTTTATACTGTAATGGTATATTTTTTTCTGTGTTATATTGTATAAGTTATACTGAATTACTTATCATTTGAGAGCTACTTTATACTATGTAGCCATAATTCACCCTATTCAGTGCAGGCTAAATGAATATAGGGAATTATTTTGTTTTATTTTGTAAAGGACAGAGAACGTGGTGATGTGATTATGTAAAGATGCAAATAATTATGTTATGTGCAGCTTCGACATAAAAAGTTTGTTCACAAACATTCCTTTATGAGAAACATTTGAGATTATTCTTGAACAACATTTCCCTGACCCAGAGGACATTTTCGAAGGTTCAATAAAAAAACATATAAAATACTATTAGAACTAGCCACCACATTCATGTTTAATGACAAGTTATATGAACAGGTAGATGGAGTAGCAATGGAATCGCCGTGTGGACTAACCTTGGCAAATATATTTTATCATGTTATTGTGAAGGGAAATGGCTGAGTGGTTGTCTTGTAGAATTTGAGTCTTTTTTTTTTTCTTCTTTTTTTTCTTTTTTTTTGTACCGTGGATATGTAGACGATACATTTCTACTTTTAAAAATATTAGATCTTATAAGTTAGTTTTTAGATTATTTAGATACAAAGCATCGTAACATAAAACTTTACGAAAGAAAATGAACAGGATGATACTGTACCAACCGTGTGTCACACGATCGTACATACATCATTTTGTGCTTGTATCTTCGCTCTCCCCTCGCACTAAAAAGAACCTGAAAAAACATGTCTTTTTTTTTTTCTCAATGGTAACGGTGTTAATTTTGAACATGAAATTTCCTGTTGCCTTGAACTTTTGTATGTAAAGGAGAGTGTTCTATAATAAACTAACTCAGTACCATCCTGCCTTTGAGTCACAACCTTTTCTCGGCCCGTCACAATACTCTGCTTTTCTCGATGTCTTGGTCTCTCGGTAACATAATACCTTCGAAACCTCAGGACTAAGAACCCATTTTCTTTAAGCTCAGAACCAAAAATTTACAAAATTAATTCGATGAAAACACGGTTATATAGATGTTAACATGTATGTTCAACTTATCTTTGGTTTCATGAGGAAGAAATTTTTCTATAATCTTTTTTCAGTAACAATGGGTCGCGTCTGAGCCTCTATTACAACCAAGTTAAGAAGTTTTTAGATAAAATCTACAGTCAAAATTTAACAATTCAAACAGTCAGTAAGAAAAAGTTATATATCTCCTTTCCGTACTATGGTTATGTTTCGGAGAGACTAAGAACAGAGATTATGAGTGTTGTGGGGAATTGTTTTCCCCTTATAGAATTAAAACTAATTTTTACTAACAAATTCTTAGTGGACTCTCTTTTTAAATATAAGGGGAGTCTACCTACTCCCTTGTGTTTCGGTGTCTATACACTTTCCAATGTGCACTCTGTAATAAGTGCTATACTGGAAGCACATCTAGAAAGCTTAAGTATAAGATTTTGGAGCAAATGGGGAGATTTGTACGAACCAATAAGCCTTTAAATAAGAAACCAATTTCAGTATTCATGACCAAGCATTTAAATCTGGTCATGCCATTTCTAAGGAAAATTTCAAAATTATAGACAGACATAGTAGCGTCAGCCAACTGAGAATCTTGGAGTCTATACATTTCTAAGACGTAACCCAGCTTGAATGATTGCTTACCTGTTCAGTTGCTGGTGACCCATTGATCCGTCTGGTCTGTGGGTTACTGCTCTGGATGGGTGGTCATCGTCTCCTGCGGGTGACTAGGTATATTAGTTATTGAGTCTTTTATATAGTTATATAATCATATGTGTAATAAGTCTTTTATATGGTGGTAGGTTCCTTGATTGGTTTGATTTTAGAACTATAGTCAGATTTTTTTTTAATTCGGCGTATTTGCACCGACTCGCAGCTGTGCCCCTTTAGCTCGGAAAAGTTTCCTGCTATCTGATTGGTTAGAATTATCTTGTGCAACCAATGTGCAACCAGGAAACTTTTCCGAGCTAAAAGGGCACCCCTGCGAGTCGGTGCAAATCTGCCTCACTAAAAAACTAAAAAGAATTGACTATAGTTGTTCAGTTCATGAAAGTATACCTTCCTAACTATGTACTTACGATGATTTTTATTAATCTTATTAATTTTACACAATGATGATTGCAGATAGGCTGAGGATGACATAAGTTATGTCGAAAGCTCCCAAATAAAGAATATGATAGCAGCATTGAGTATTTTATTTCTACTTATATATATATATATATATATATATAAATATATATACATATATATATATATATATATATACATATATATATATATATATATATATGTATATATATATATATATATATGTATATATATATATATATATATATGTATATATATATATATATATATATATGTATATAAGATCAAAATATAGGAAACACCAATATTAAGAAAAAGGATCAAATTGTTAAAAAAAAGACCTGGTATAAAGCACCAAAAAAAATTTGTTTTATAAGGAAGAAAATTTAAATATCATCCTCAATAGAAATGGAGTGATAAAAATTGCTGAGGATTTCTATACAATGCTGTACAATAGTGATATAAGAAATAACTTCACCAAAAAAAAAAAGAAATTAAATATACCCGTAACAGTAAGAGAAGTAAAGCAAATATTAAAAGGCTTGAAAAGAGCCTATTAAGCATGAGAGGATTGCATAACAATTGATTCATTAAAAGATGGAGGTGATATCATAGCCTTAAAATTAGCTGAAAACTACGCAGAGTGTCTACAAGAAAGATTTATACCTACAGATTGTAAAAACCTTTTCATTATTATAAATGACGAAAATGGAGACAGAAAACACCTAAAAAATTACCGCACAATGACTTTATTCTCCGTAATGTATAAATTATTTACAAAGATAATTTTAAGCAGAATAAAAGAAAAAGGTAAACATTAATCAACTAAAAGAGTATGCTAACTTTAGAAGTAGGAATTTACCAACTGATCATATCCATGTAAAAATAAACCGAGTATGAAAAACCAAACCATTATGTATTGCATTTAAACGCTATGATAAATCTTTTGATTCTCTTAAAGCTACAGCAGTAATAAAATCCCTTCTAAATGGAGGAATAGAAGAATCATATGTATTAACACTCAAAGATATCTATATAGAAAGTAGAAAAATCTTAAAACGATATAATGATGGTGAAAAAATCACGATTGAGAAAGGAGTTCAGCAGGGACACAGAAATTTCTCCTACATCATTCAAATTATTCTTTTAAGTGTTTAAGAATTTAGAATAGGACAATTTAGGAATTAATAATAATTGTGAAAACCTGAACAAATTAAGACTTGTAGATGATATAGCTGTTTTCAGTGAATCATAACAGGAATTACAAAAGCTGATAGAAAATTAGAATAGAGGAAACAGATATGTAATACTGAAGTTGAATTTGAGTAAAACTAAAATACGGTTTAATGGAAATGTTGAAAGATAGCAAATTAGAGCTATGGAGGAACATATATAGATTGTTAATGATTGTACATATTTAGGATAGACATAAATTTTTCCCCTGGACATGAAATCAAAGTTCAAAGAAGGTTATGCATGGAAGGAGTGCATTTGGTAAACAAAATGAGACTATGAAAGGTAACATTACACTTTCTCTTAAAATGAGATGGTCGTACCAGCATCATACTTGCGCAGTGAAACATAGCCCCTTCAAATGAAACGCAGGTTTGCTACAAATCATACCACCCGAGGCTATAAAAGAGGTTGGGACCTAATTACTAAATGCCTTTCATGATTTTCCTAGGGGAAATTAGTTTAATACCAGCCAATTTTCCCTGACTTCCCGACCTACCAGTAGAACACACAATTGATTCCTTTATAACTCGAATTAACTTTAATGAGTCATTATGGATGTAAATCAAAACAGTATCGACCTTGTCTTCCATTTGAAGTAGCAATGGTTCGATCCCAGTATAAGGTAGAAATAATTTCTATAAGATTGGGATATTGTGTAGCTTTTCATCCCTATCGACTCAGTAAGTGTAATTCAAAAAAAGAAAAAAAAATATCTTGTCATATGGTGGCATGATTTGTTGCAACCTTGCCTTTAATTAAAATCGAATTGGACACGACCCAAATATGAGTTAGAAATTTAATTCTATATGAGCACGATATTATTTTGATTTTTATCCAGATTAACTTATTAGGGGGTAATTCGAAAAAAAAAAATAATCAATTGGACGCCAAGGAATCGGGAAGTCAGGCAAAACCCACAGGCATGAGACTGATATCTCACCAGGTAAATTATGAAATGTATAATCAGTAGTGACCTTGTCTTTAATTTGTTAGGACTAGTGTTGGACCCCACTCTGAGGTAGAAATGTATTACAATTAGAACACGATATATATATATATATATATATGTGTGTGTGTGTGTGTGTATTTATATGTATATATATATAAATTATATATATATATATATATATGTATATATATATATATATATATACATATATATATATATATATACGTGTGTCCGTATATATATATATATATACGTGTGTCCATATATATATATATATATACGTGTGTCCGTATATATATATATATATATATAGTACAAACATACATAAACACACGCACACACACACACACACACATATATATATATATATATATACTGTATATATATATATATATATATGTGTGTCTGTGTGTGTGTGTATTTATATGTATATATATATATCTATAAATTATATATATATATATATATATACATATATATATATATATACGTGTGTCCGTATATATATATATATATACGTGTGTCCGTATATATATATATATATATACACGTGTGTCCGTATATATATATATATATAGTACAAACATACATAAACACACGCACACACACACACACACACACATATATATATATATATATATACTGTATATATATATATATATATACCTATATATAGATTTATATATATATATATATATATATATTTATATGTATATGTATAATATATATATATATATATATATAAATATATATATATATATATATATGTATATATATATATATATATATATTTATATATTATATATATATATATATACATATATATATATATATATATATATCTATATATATATACACACATATATATATGTATATATATATATATATATATATATAATTTTTTTCTTTCTCTCTCTCTCTCTCTCTCTCTCTCTCTCTCTCTCTCTCCACTGTGGTCGAAGAAAATATTGCTTCCATAAATAAAAGGATTTGCTACTCCTTGGACGTCTTCAGCTATCAAACCTAGTAACGATGAAGAGCCAGTCATAAATCTCTCTCTCTCTCTCTCTCTCTCTCTCTCTCTCTCTCTCTCTACCAGGCATTCACTTTTAATTCCCCCCTCCGTTTATCCTAGAAATGTGGTTCATATTAATGAAAAAAAAAAGGATTTTTTTTATTTTTTTATGAAAACGAGATATAAAAAGAATGCAATGAATGTTTTCCACGGTAAAACAAAAGGTTCTTTCGTCTAATTAGTTTCACATCTTGATTCCCTAAGTGCTTATTTTGATGGTTTTTCACACATTACTCAAATTGTATGATTTTACAAATTGTTTTTACCCCTGTCTTTTTGTTACGGAAGACAAATCTCTTGTTTTTGCATGAAACAATAATTCACAGTTAAAACAAAAATATTACAACTAGAATTATCCTAAAGAATATTTACATCACTATTTACTCATAATCTAGTATAAACTCTCATTTAGCTTTCAATGGCTTATAAAGGAATGAAAGAGATGACAATTCTCCTCAGAACAAAACACATAGAAATAATGAGTCGGGCATATACATGAATATGAATAATTATAATGTAGTACATGGTATTGTTATTATTATTATCATCATCATATCATTATCATTATTATTATTATTATTATTATTATTATTATTATTATTATTATTATTATTATTATTATTGTTGTTGTTGTTGTTGTTGTTGTTTTTGTTGTTGTTGTTGTTGATGTTGTTGTTGTTGTTGTAATTCACAATATACAGAGACTGCTGATTTATAGTGTGGGTTTCCGGGTTGCATCCATCATCCCTAAGAAGTCACCACTTTCTTCACTGTATCTGCTGTTTCAAGTAGCATGCCCAGTTATAGCCTTCATTAGGCTATAACGATTCCTACTTTCTTGTGATTCCTTCTCATTAACTTAGGTATGGCTCCTAGTGCTCCTGTGATTATTGTTACCACTTTCACTTCCATACTTCATAGCACTATTAGTCCTGGCACTCTTCTATTCTTACCTCTACCCTTACCTTCCATTCTTAAGTCCCATGGTAGTGCGACTTCTATAATTGACACTTTATTTTCGTTACCTTGTCAACCAGAATGATGTCTTAATTTTCCCTCTCTGTAGCCACATCTATGTTTCCATATGGCCAGTTTTTTTTCTTTTGCCTCATGGATTATTATTATTATTATTATTATTATTATTATTATTATTATTATTATTATTATTATTATTATTATTATTATTATTATTATTATTATTATTATTATTATTAAGGAGTGCTACACGCTCTAGGGCACCACCAAGGGAAGTAGCACACTCAGGAATGGAAAGAAGGGGAAACCAAATAAACTATTTATTAGTAAGGAATAAAAAGTATAAGATATCTTAAGAACAGTAACAATATTATAATATATCGGACATATACAAACGTATCTATCCCTGCTCAAAAGAGAAGAATTTATAGATACTTTGAAAATCTGAAGTGCCACTGCTTCACCTGCTTATTGAGGAAGATTATTCAATAATCTAACCAAAACCGGATTAAAACTTTTAGAATATTGAGTAGTATTATGCTTATAATAGAAAATTAACAGTATACCTAGTATTACGTAAAGTATTGTACAGTCTGGGATGATCTAAGTGCAAAGGATTATGGGAATTATGAAGAATCTTATGTAATATGCTCAAAGAACTAACGGAATAACCGTGCTAGATATTAATATCCATATCATAATTAAGAAATTCGATAGGTCATAAGTTGCTTACTATTAAACTGTTCATGATGGAAAGTCAGCAGCTGAGGACAAGACTGCCGAGCAATACTCGTAACAAGGGTGAATGAAGGCATTAAAACATTTCGTAAGGATTAAATAATCTCCAAAAACCTAAAAAATAAAATCTAGTCTTCTATGTTTTTTTTTCTTTTTTTTTATTTGTTTAGTTAAAGATGAAAAAGACCAATTGTGTTTTAAATAGTAAATAAGCTATTACGCATCATACATAGAATTTTAAATGCGTTGTATATAGTTAAAAGACATCGTAAAAACAATTATCTGGATGCTGGACCTCTGTCCTCGACCTACTTACAATCATATTTACATTACAGTTTTCTTTGGGTTCACGTTCATGCCCCATAATTTGCAACCTGCAACTTACACTGATTTTAGCTAGATCTCATTTTAAGGATTCTGCCATAATAGTTCTACATTTCACGGAAGGAAAATAATGCAGTGAGAGTAGCATTATTTGCACATTCAAAGAGCTTTTTTTTTCAAGGCCAAAGTACTTAATTATCATAAGTATATAGTATGAAAAATATCGGGAAGAGCACAGCACACTGAAGAACACCATATATCCCATATCTTTAATCACTATCGTGACCATCACCATCAGCACTGCAATATATTACTTAAAAATTCAGAAAAGATGCTAGGACACGAAGTATGTATTCAAGTTTGAAAATAAGGGACTCAAGGCTGATTTTAGTGAAACTATATTTCTTTTTTTTTTTAACCCAATTGACTAGTTTTTTTTTTTATTGGCATACTTTAAATTTATATCCTAATATACGATCCCGAGTTTGTAATATATAATTATGAGTAAAAACCTATCAGAGCTCTTAGGGTTATTGTAAACAATTAAGATATAATATTACCGTCCTTTTCCTTTATTTGTATATATGTGAAATAAATGTTTTAAAATATATACTTATGAACGATATTATATTTACACCTTATTATGGAAAAACATATAACAAGGTGATTTCATTGTAATTCTAAGAAATCAAAATAATAATAATAATAATAATAATAATAATAATAATAATAATAATAATAAGCCAAATTATATCTATGAAGAAGATATATAATTAACGGATTTCATATATCTATTATCCTCTACTTTAATCACTGTTGGTCAGCATAAGGTTTACGAAAGATTTTTTCTGACTATACGATAATTTCTGCAATCATCAGATATCATATGTTATGTTTTTAGTCCTTTGACTTGCTTATATCTTCTCCCTGTCAGTGACGTCATTCATTCGACTTCCTACACTTCCATTTGTACCACAAACATCCTGTCTTCTTCAATCAAAGTCTTTTAGTAGTCGCTTTATTACTCTCATAAAGGGCCAATCTCCCGTTAATCTATCAACAAAACCATTTGGGCTCTTTATATTAGAAATATCTTTTTTTATGTAATATCTGCTTTTGAAGACTTGACTCTTTGAAATTATGTTTTAAATAGATTAAAGCCTCCTTTATATATGTTGCTAGATTTCCCTTCTAATTTTTGTGATGTCCTCACTCTTTTTTTTTATAGTCATTACATATTTTCATCTCAATACGGTATGGTTTAAACCAGTTTTTAGGTTTCCTCTTAGATAAAGGGCGTCGAGGAAATTTCCTATTTTTGCTAAAATCCGGAAATATCCATATATCACACACATTCTTTTTTTCACACGTACCATATTGTTATTTGTTATGCATATAACCTATAACAATAATCTGACTGAACTTTTTAATAGAAATACGTTAGTGTATAATTTCTTATTCACAGAAGGAAAAAAAAATGTTTTAATGTTTTTTTTTTTTTATCAAACAATACAATTTTTATTAAATCGTGGTAGCATATATACACTTCTGAAGCCAGAATAGCCAATATTTACTTATCCAAGACTTAACAATTTTACGAATTTATTGCGATGTTTATTTTGTGATTTTGCCTCTAAAACAATGAATAATTCTTCGTAGTCTTTCATTTTAATTTTTACCGTCTAAAAATATCTTTATGTCTAATGATCTACCAATAGTTATAGAAAAAAATAACAGAAAAACTATAAACTAATTTTACTTCATCTCTCTCTCTCTCTCTCTCTCTCTCTCTCTCTCTCTCTCTCTCTCTCTCTCGCTCTTTTATATTAATACCACACTTTCCTTTCTTGGATAAATTTCAGATAGCATAACTGCTCATCCTCTCTATGGTATATTTGTATATACTAATAATATGAATGTCTACCGTTATTACTATTTGTTAACCGGTATTTACTTAAATATCCTTAAAGTTTTCCTTGATATACTCACATTTCATTTCATCTTTATAATTTGATTCTTGATTACCTTAATTTGTAAATATAGTATTATATAGGTGAAACAGAAGAAAATGTTAGTTTTAGAATAGGAGGTATGTCCATTGGTCCAGAACCGATAAAAAACAAAAAAAATCTAAAATTATACGATTAATTGGGTTTATAAAAAATACTATTATGTCTTAAAAAGAGAGAAAAAATATATTAGAAAACAAAGTAAACATAAACAAATTAGAAATGAGGGTAGAAAGTAACAGAGGTAGAATAGAATTAGTAGAAGTATCCAAAAAGACAAATAACCTAAAATCCCTAGACATTCGTAATACAATTAGACAAACTTGAAGTAACGCCTAAATTGATGAAAATAAGGCCTAGAAGAAGGTGCTAACAGATGTTTACTTCAGAAGATGAACATGGAAATACTATCAACAAAGGAGATGGATAATTAAAAATTTAAGAGGATATCTTTACAGTACTACACAATCATGAATATTCAAATAAACTTGCTAATATAAATACTGAAACACCTACGCCGTTACAAAACCTAACAATAGAAGAATTAAATAAAGTAGAAAAAAAAATGAACAAAGGTAAGGTAGCAGTAGAATATGTCCTTATAATTTATTTGAAAACCTATGGAGGAGATTTATTCGTAGCAAATCTTGTTGAGCTTTTCACAGAATGTCTGCAACAAGGATTCTCTATATCTATAGAGAGACGCAAAGGACCGGAAAAAATACGCAGATTATGTTTACTCTAGTCAATTTATTAAATATTAAAACAAAAATCCATTTAGGCACAGCAGAAAGTCATTAAGACTTTGATCAACCAAAAGAGTAGGTAGGTTTTATTAGTTTGTATTCAACAACTGACCATATCTATGTAATTAACCAGTTAATGGAAAAATATACAGAATATGACTAACCCCTGTGTAGGCATTTGAAGACTATGAGAACGTATTTGAGCGTGTTAAAACTTCCGCAATTATAAATACCATTCAAAGACAGTGAATAAAAGAATCTTATGTTAAAACACTGGGATATATCTATAGAGGAAGTAAAGAAATCTTTAAACTACATATAATGATAAAATTCTGATTGAGAAGTTAGATACATATCCTAAATTATTCACAACGTTCCTAGAAGAAATATTTAAATATTTAGTTTGGGAAAAATGTAGGAATCATAATTAATGGGAATTACTTAAATATTAAAGATTGGCAGATGACATAGTTAAATTTAGTGAATCATGGAATGAGTTTTAATAGTTGAGAAGATTTAAAGAGAGCAGAAATGTTGTACTGAAAATTATTATGAGTAAATCTAAGTTTATGTTCAATAAAAAAAAAATGCACACCAAAAGTATACGTTAAGGACAAAATAAATAAATAGGGAGGACAAAATAAATGTTTGCCTAGTATATGCTACAAAAATTTAATAAGGATAAGCATGGATTTATAGTTTTGAATTGCACTTATTTTCTAAAAAAAATAGAATAGTTATATTCAGTAATAAATCATGCATCCAAAACTAAGAACCTTACTGAAGTTTTAGAACAATAGCTAATTGAAACTGGAAGTGGTATGGGAGGAGTAATTATTGGAATATCACTTAGACACGGAGAAAGAGTAACAAAGAAAAAAATTTAACATTGGTATGATATATAATGAGAAGGGTATATCATATACGGATAAGAATAGTAACGAAATTGGTCATAGAGATACAAAAGAAGCAGGGTAAGGTAGAGAAGACGGTGGATTAACGAGCTAATAAAATATTCTAGAATATACAGAAATATAACGACAAGAGACGAGAGTGGAATGACATGTGTAAGTCATTTGTCCTGCAAAGTGCCTATGGACGGAGTCTATATATATATATATATATATATGTATATATATATTATATATATATATATATATATATATGTATATATATATACACATATATATGTATAACTATATATATATATATATATATATTATATATATATTATATATATGTATATATACATTATATATATATTTATATATATATATATATATATATATGTACAGTATGTATTTACTACTAATATATTGTACATATATGTATATATATATATATATATATGTGTGTGTGTATATATATATATATATATATATGTATAGTATATATTTACTACTAATCTAAAACGGTGACACAAAAAAGCGGTCATCACCTAAACTTGAATATCTTTTGAAATAAAAAATCAATTCCTTTCACTTTCCATAATTATCAAGAAAATGTATATTCTAAGTCTACCAACTTCGATCTTCAAAATGCCATGGACTACTGAGGAAAAGACATTTATAGTTGAGGCTTATTTTCCGTTTGCCAGACTTCCTTGACTAAGTCTGGTTTTCGGATGAGGCATATTTTCTGTTGTCAGAGCATTGTGTTCAAAGGCCATTACACTCAATGAAGTGCACTGCCTGGGTCGCCATCTCCAAACATTGCATCATTGGACCATTCTGGTTCGAGGACGACAACGAGCGGTCTGTGGCAATCAACACTGAGCGATATGTCAAGGGGCTTGACAAGTTCTGGACTGTACTTGGTCGATGAAGATGAGTCGTCAGGGTCCTCGAGTGGTTCCAGCATGATGGTGCCACCCCCCACACTTCAAACGAGTCATTGGCATGGCTACAGCATCGTTTCCTTGCCCGGCTGATAAGCTGCAAGTGTGACTTGGAGTGGTCGCTGCATTCACTGGACCTGAACTCACCATTTTTTTTTATCTCTGGGGATATCTTAAGGACAGCGTATATGGAAGCAACCCCCAGACTATCCCTGATCTGAAGGCAGCAATCACAGCAAAAATAAGAGTGATTCAAGGGAGGAATGCTGGAGAGTCATCGGGAACTTTGCCCGCTGGATTACAATGTGCCTGCAGCACCGGGGAGCTCATTTGGAGCACATTTTGGAGAGCCAGTGAAACAAAAAGTTTTTGTTGTACAGACTTGAAAATTTTGAGATATCTGCTACATAGGCTTGACCTAATGCAGTTAAAGTTTTGTGTCTATCTAAATAAAATTTTGGAAGTTATTCGTTTTCTGGTGATGACTTTTTGTTTGTGTTACCCTATATAACATGAAATAGGGCACTATCTTGGAAGATCTAAACTTAAAGGGCGGTCAGGAATATGAGAACTTATGTGCGACAAGTTAAAAGAACTGACAAAACAACAGTACAGATATTGATATTCAAACTAGGGATAAAAAATATAATAGACCGCTAAGTCCTTTGACCTATTGATAATATATTTTAAACTTTGGACCTCCTTTGTTTACGGTAGACCCAAGCCTTCAAATGCTCACAACTGCAGAGTTTGTATGATTTATTAGAACAGTCTGAAGTAATGAAGTTTCTGGTGTACTCTTCTTTTCTCCAAACATTTTATGTACAGTATTCTTACAAGCAAGCATGTGAAAGATCTCTTATCATTATGTCTATGGATTTCATGTAATTGTAATCAAAATGAAAGCCACCAAGTCATATAATGATACTGAAAAGCAAATTAGTTTCCTATTAATGAAGGTCAGAAGTTTTTTTCACAGTTTATAGAAGTGAAACTTGACCTAATATGCTCAGCCAGACACAGGCATTGTTACAATTCTGTTTTACAATTGCAAGGTCTTTATATGAAGATGAAAACAGTGGGAGGCGTGTTGGTTAGCCGTTAGGAGGGAAATGAAAAATGAGTTGAATGCAATTAACTTTTTCTGGAGGGAGCAAGAGTATATACACAACCTGTTCCAGTCAAGAATGGCACAAAAACTCAAACATAATGATGCAGAAAAATATAGGCATAAACAGGTTATCAGCGCGGGGAGAGAGCAATAACAACAATATGCAAGAACAGAAATACCATTACAGTGAACAAGAATGTGTGATACACGTTTGGCATATGGCTCCACACTTGAACGATAGGCCGGTCTTAGGAGATCAATGGAGACCTAGTGTTCTTTACCACACATGTTCAGAAGGAAGGCTTTCAACATACCATAGATCAAGATGTAAGGGCCCATGTAAGGGGCATGAACAGTTGCTTGCTTGTATCGTTGCGTAGGATAAAATGTGTTGATGAGTGTAGATCTGTCAATATGTGTTACTTAGCTGGGGCCCTGGAGGTCTGACGGTATAGAGTAAATTTTCCCAAGATGTGATTTAAGTGCTAAAGATTCTTGGAGGAGGTTGCAAACATAAAATATTTGTCAGGGATGACCAACCAGTCGCCATATGCCGTCTTAGCTGCCAAAATATCCAGGGTGTCTTCGGGACTGGTCCTTAGTCCCTAGGTGACAGAGGGAAGAAGGAAAATAACACTTGGAGTCCTTGCGGCAGGATATTAAAGCCGGTTTAAAGGTACATGGAAAACGTTTAACCATACCAGTAGCAGTATTGTTGTATGTGGTTGTCTGGTGAAGGGTGATACCCAGTAGATTTGATAACGTTGTCCATAATTCAGAGGTAAAAGTGGTACCCCTGTTCGAAATAATATGCTCAGGGATACTAAATCTCACTATTCATCTTGAGAGTACACCAGACATGCTGCAGTTTTTCCACGGTAATGGCTTCAGGGTTATGAGTGGAATGATCGATTACTGTAAACAGGTAACAATTTTTTTGTGATATGGGTAAGGGACCTAAAACATTGACTTGATTATGGGCACAGCACTGTTGAGGTTGAGGAAAGGTGCCCACTCCTGAATCCGTGTTTTAATACAGTTTTGAAGTTTTCAATAAAGTACAAGCATGGACCTAATCGTTAGTATCCTTAGTAATGCCATGCCAAAGGAACTTTGGCTTCGGAAGCTGTGTAGTAGAACAGTGAAAGAGATGTGAAAGGCCCTGAATTAAATCAAATATCTGTCAGTGCATGAGAGAAGGTTTCCATGGTCTAGGTCTACCAGTATTGACATCACAGAAAAAGGAGGCATTGAGGACGTCGAGGGGGACATCTTCCTATTGGAGGGATGTGCAGGATGTTCTACATGCCTGGTTGTCTGGAAATTTTTCTTGAGCCTCTACTAAGGCATTGCAATCCAATGCAAAGTGAATGTCTGGCGATGTCTCTCTTCACAGGTCATCGGCAAGGGATTTCGTT
>NC_090734.1:31244221-31249221 GCF_036898095.1 Palaemon carinicauda | reverse complement strand
AAAGAACACCTCTGGCCCTTATCTTCCAGTGAGAAGATGAGGGCGTATCTTTTCCCTAAGACATCAGCTGATGCAGTGATTCCCCAGCCTCAAGAGGAGATCCCCAAAGTCAGATCCAGGTGGATGCTGAAGTCGCGGTCGCGAAGCAAGACATCCAGTTAGATGACAGGATGTCTGACGTGGACGAGCGTTTGGAATAAGACCTCCTGGCAGAAGGCCATGATGAAGTGCAAGCCCCGGATGTCGTAGAGGAAGAGGTCGACGAGGTGTCGGCTACTCCGGTTCAGATTCCGGAGCCTATTCGCTCAACATCGGCCGGTCTCCCAGTAGAGCTGGACAGGCCCCTCTCTTCGATTGTTGGAATGATCCAACAAATGCAGAAGGAGAATCAGGAGAAGGCAGCTGCTATGGAACTGCAGATGCAGTGCCTTGCAGAATTGCATGGGCCCCAGAAAATGCAAAATGTGAAAGACCTTCCCTTGTGCTCAGATGCTAACCCATGGAGGTATGCTGAGCACATGCCGATGACGACTGGAAAGATCGTCATCTCGGATAAGCTGGGCTCAGTTCCCCTAGAGGAGGTGGAATTCTGGCCCAGCAAGGCATCATATCCGGACTGTTATGTCCGGCTGAGGAAAGGAACCAGCTTCAAAGGAGGAGACAGAGCCGAAGGAGGTCATAGTGATGGACCATGCTAAGGCTCAAGCTCTACTTTAATCCTCGATGAAGGAGAGGGGATTCTCTAACTCGAAGGTAGCTGCATTGAGCAAGAAGCTCCCTTCCTTTGTGTCCTCTCCTGCTAGAGCCTTCCCCTTTTTACAGAAAGGGTTTGCGGCTGTCCTAAAAGCAGTCGAGGCTGGCAAGCCTTGCCCCTCCCTGGAGGAGTGTAAACCCTTGTCGCTGGCCCTGCCTATGGACCACAAAGACTGGAAGGACGTCCATCTGACGTTCTCAGTGGGAAAGTTGGAGGCTGATATTGCCGGACTGCAATTCGACGAGGACCTCCCCAAGCTGTCTGACTTTCTTTTGCGAAGAGAGTTCGAGACAAAAGAAAGACTGGCTGCCTCAATGTCTCTTCAGACTACTCTTGAGACGATGGCAAGTGACCCCAAGGTCCATGAAATGTTCATGGTGGTGGCTAAGACTCACCTGGCCACGGTGACGAAGGACCTTTATGGCTTCGTCAAGGCGAGGAGAGCTTGTAGGGAGTTCGTGTTCACCGGGGCTACGGTGAGGCACGAGCCAAGGAAATTAATCTCCTCCAACAATTGGGGAAAAGACCTTTTCCCTACAGATGTGGTCAAAGAAGTTGTTGATAAGGCCGCCGTGGAGAATAGAAACCTTCTCCAGAAGTGGGGCCTGGCTATCAAAAGAAAGTGTTCCCCGGATGAGGGTCCTCAACCAAAGAGGAAGACTCTGAGGACTAGGCTACTGTCTCGACCAGCCAAGCCCTCTAAACAGCAACAGCAACTGCAATTGCCATTGCCTCCAGTGCCCCAGATCGTGACACAAACCCCGACCACTTTTCAGTGGGTACCCCAGGCTGTGTCGACTCAGTCCACAGCATTCACCCCAACGTTCGAAGGACAGTCTTCTTCCTTTCGAGCAAAGCCTAGAGGAGCAGCCAGAGGCTTGTCTAGGCGCCCCTCAAGAGGAAGGGGATTCAGGGGTGGTCGTGGTTAGGGAGGCAAGACCTCAGGACGGCAGTCCAAGTGAAATGATACCGGTAGGAGGGAGACTGCTGAAATTTTGGGATCGATGGACCTTCGATCCCTGGGCCCACAGCCTACTCAAGAATGGACTGGGCTGGAGCTGGTACAGCACTCCACCCCCATGCCTTCGGTTTTTCCAACACTCCACCCCCGTTCTGGAGGAGTACGTTCAAGAACTGTTGGAGAAAAATGTGATCCGAAAGTTGAAGTCCATCAAATTCCAAGGGAGGATGTTTTGTGTTCCCAAGAAAGACTCGGAAAAGCTCAGAGTCATTCTGGACTTGTAGACACTCAACAAGTTCATAGTGAATTGCAAATTCAAAATGCTAACACTGCAACACATAAGGACCTTACTGCCCAAGAGGGCATACTCAGTCTCTATAGACTTTTCAGACGCCTATTGGCACATTCCAATCAGCCGTCGACTCTCCCCCTACTTAGGGTTCAGGCTACAACGGAGACTATACGCCTTCAGAGCCATGCCATTCGGGCTAAACATAGCCCCAAGGATTTTCACGAAGCTTGCGAGCGCAGTTCTCAAACAATTACGCCTAAAGGGAATTCAGGTAGTAGCCTACCTGGACGACTGGCTGGTGTGGGCAGCATCCGAGACAGAATTCTTGCAAGCTTCCAGTCAAGTGATCCAGTTCCTAGAGTACCTAGGCTTCAAGATCAACCGAAAAAAGTCTCGACTTTCTCCATCTCAAAAGTTCCAGTGGCTGGGAATCCACTGGGACCTTTTGTCACACCGTTTCTCCATCCCGGCGAAGAAAAGGAAGGAGATAGCGGGTTCTGTCAAGAGACTTCTAGATTCCGAAAGGATATCAAGACGCGAACAGGAGAGGGTACTAGGCTCTCTCCAGTTTGCTTCGGTGACAGACCTAGTGATAAGAGCACAGCTAAAGGATGCAACCGGAGTTTGGAGAAGGTATGCATCAAACGCGCAAAGAGATCTGAGAAGACAAGTGCCGCCTCGGCTACGTACTCTTCTCAGGCCTTGGTCCCAAGCCAGACATCTAAAGAAGTCGGTTCTACTTCAGCCACCTCCCCCGTCGATGACGATTCACTCAGACGCCTCGAAGCAGGGATGGGGAGGTCACTCTCATCGGAAAAAGGTCCAGGGGACTTGGTCCAAGCTATTCAGGACCTTTCACATAAACTTTCTAGAAGCTATGGCAGTGCTCCTTACCTTAAAGAAAGTCTCCCCGCGTCACTCGATCCACATAAGATTGGTGATGGACAGCGAGGTAGTTGTGAGATGCTTGAATCGACAAGGGTCGAGGTCACCACCTCTCAACCAGGTGATGTTGGCCATTTTCCGATTGGCGGAAAAGAAGTGGTACCTGTCGGCAGTTCACCTTCAAGGAGTCCGCAACGTGACAGCGGACGCTCTATCCAGGTTCACACCGATAGAGTCGGAATGGTCCTTAGACGCAGGATCATTCTCCTTCATTCTGAATCAAGTCCCAGAACTGCAGATAGACCTCTTTGCGACGAAAGACAACAAGAAGTTGCCCCTGTACGTGTCCCCGTACGAGGACCCCTTAGCGGAAGCAGTGGACGCGATGTCCCTCGACTGGAACAGATGGTCCAGGATTTATCTGTTCCCCCCTCAAAACCTTCTGTTGAGGGTCCTCAACAAACTGAGATCCTTCAAGGGGGTAGCGGCAATAGTGGCCCACAAGTGGCTGAACAGCGTGTGGTTCCCTTGGCGTTGGAACTACAGCTGAAGTTTGTGCCGCTACCACATCCAGTTCTGACCCAGCGAGTCCAGAAGTCGACTGTTTGCGCTTCATTACAGAAAACCCGGACCCTGCAGCTCATGATTTTCTCTCCCTTGCGGTGAGAAAGCATTTCGGGATTTCGAAAGCCAGCATAGACTTCCTAGAGGAATATAAGTGCAAATCTACTAGAAGGCAATATGAGTCATCTTGGAGAAAATGGGTGGCCTTTGTCAAGGCGAAGAGTCCGCAGGAGATCTCGACAGACTTCTGCTTATTTTTCTTCATCCACCTCCATGGTCAAGGGTTGTCAGCTAACACGATTTCAGTGTGTAAGTCTGCTTTGACACGACCCATTCTATATGCCTTCCAGGTCGACCTCGCTAAAGAGATCTTTAATAAAGTTCCGAAAGCCTGCGCTAGGCTCATACCTTCAGCACCTCCAAAGCCCATTTCATGGTCTTTAGACAAAGTTCTTCATTTCGCTTCTCTGTTGAGCATGAAGAATGTGTGTTAAAGGATTTGACACAAAAAGTTATTTTCCTATTTGCACTCGCGTCCGAGGCCAGGGTTAGTGAGATCGTAGCCCTCTCGAGAGAGGCAGGTCGTGTTCAGTTCCTGGATGGGGGGGAACTGAACCTGTTTCCGGATCCTACGTTTCTCGCCAAGAATGGTTACCCACCAACAGGTGGGGTCCCTGGAGAATCTGCCCTCTGAAAGAAGATGCATCTCTATGTCCAGAAGAATGCCTAAAGGTCTATCTTCGTAGAACTTCAGACTTCAAGGGTGGTCAACTATTCAGGGGAGAAACATCAGGCTCAAATTTATCTCTGAATCAACTCAGAGCGAAAATCACATATTGTATTCGCAGAGCGGATCCTGACAGTACACCCGCAGGTCACGATATGAGGAAAGTTGACTCATCCTTAAATTTCTTTAATTGTATGGACTTTGAACATCTCCGTTCATACATTGGCTGGAAGTCTTCCAGAGTGTTTTTCGCCACTATGCGAAGCAAGTAGAGGAACTAAAGAGATCTGTGGTAGCAGTGGGTCGTGTTGTTAACCCTACTGTTTAACTCTGCGAGGAACAGTGGTCTTAATTACTGTACTACAAACTAAATGAGGGCACCGAGTGCCCACATAGACTGTTCCATTTCCAAAGGTGAACCTATCATAAGTGCAGACATGTATGCCGAGCGTTTCTAACGCTAATGTGATTGATTTGTAATACAGACTTTTACGACTTGATACCTCGGTATCTCAAAAAACTGGGATTTGATGTTTTTTCTTTCAGATAAACAAGTTCTGTTTACTATCATACTTATGCTTAAAGTTTTGGGTTATTGTCTTTTTATATATATATATATATATATATATATATATTTATATATATATTTATATATATATATATATATATATATATATAATTGTTGTTAACCTGTCTATTTATTGTCTGTCAATAAACTTGTTCTTGAGAGCCTTGCGTCTCTTTCACCTGTGTCAATTTAATGGTATAATTGAGCATTTATTCTATGTACCTTATCTGGGATAATTCTAATAGAATT
>NC_090734.1:31225292-31235292 GCF_036898095.1 Palaemon carinicauda | reverse complement strand
ATAGTGTCTGTTATGTATAAATGTAGGCTCTTGGTAAATTTTGAGTGATTAATAGGATTAATCTTTGATACAAGAGCCGTAGCCTACCAGAGGTGTCCTGGACACTGTCACTCGCTAGGTATAAATTAGTTAGTCAGAGTGACATTCCTGGTTGTTTTGCTTAATAAATTTTAGCTATTTAGCTTTACATAGGATTTCCTTTCGTGCTTAGTATTATTTGGCGAAGTATTCGCCATTCTGGCCTACGCTAGGCCATGTAGCCCTAGTCGTTTGGTCCTTGTACTTAATGCATGATTTTGGTTTTTCCGAGTGTAATTAAAATTTTATTGAAGCTTTAGGCTATATTTTATACATTTTAGACTGTGTGGAATATTTCCAAGATTGTATACGTGAGAGTTTCGGTGAATTAGGTAATCGATTCTCTTGGTGCCTAGGCTAATTGCTTATGGAGCCTTAGTATACTTTATTATACTCCCCGGTTTGCTTTCTTTTCTTCGGAGAAGGTATGCAATCCCTTTCCCTCTGTTTAAGCCTTGGGCTTATCCCTAAGTGGTTTTTTCCAAATTTATTTTCGATAAAACTATACTAGGGTGTTACTGTACCTTCCTGTTCCAGCAATGTCTGGTTCAAAAGAGGGACAGAACAACAGAGTTTTTAGTCTGAGTCCGTGTTGTCTGGCTTGGGGCAGAGTCTCCCTCGCTGACCTAACACTTACAAAGGGAGCTTAGCTCCCTTAGGTCACTATCGAAGGTTTCTGTAAGTTATGATTCCTTCTTGTGTGATCGACCAGACTAAGTCCTGTTGCTGTTCTCGGGGAGGATAAAATCTTCCCTTGGGAGTAGCAACGCCTTCCTTGCTTTGGTGCTCTGGAAGCTGGCAGGTATTATACTACTGTGCTGGCCCTTTCCCTTAGATCTCCCTTAGGCTAAGACAAAGTTCTTGGCTGCGGGTGATCTGTCACTAAAGCAAGGTTGGCAGGACCCTCTTGTCCCTTCCCCCTCTATCTCCGTAATGGCCTAGCCATTACTGTACTGTACCTTGCCGGCCGGCAGAGCTGGCCGGCAGGGGTATTACTGTACTGTATGTCATTCTACTTCTGGACCTAGTATAGGTTGGGATGTGGAATTGACTAAGCCCATAACCGGCCGGCAGAGATGCTGGACGGCAAGGGTCTTATGTTTTCGAGTGCTGCCCGGACCTCTCTTGGTCCCTCATCCATGCCTGCCGGCAGAGCCGGACGGCATTGGTTAAGGAAGCCTGAATTAAGTTTCTCCCCTTCCTTATATGCACTCTTTCGGTTGCCGGGCTTGGGGGGTTGTGTACACTCTTATCCCGGCATCCATTCTATTTTCTTCTAGTGCTGTACCTGTCCCGGCTGCCGGCCTATGAGGCCGGCAGCCGGGCAGGTGTAGTCTTCTGGTTCTTTTGCTGCCGGCTGGCATCGGTCTTGTACCTTTGCCGGCCGGCTTATGTCAGTCCTTGTCTGCCGGTCACCAAGAGTGTGGCCGGCAGCTGGGTACTACCTTGTGTAGTTGCTGGCCGGCAATCATTGCCGGCCAACACTGGCTGTTGCTGGCCGGCAGCTGCTGCCGCCGGCACAGGCATTTGAACCAGAGGGCTGCCGCCCTATAGCTGTTAAGTAGTATACTTTAAAGCTAATTGTGGTGTGTGCCGGCCGGCAAAGGCAGGCCGGCACACATCCTCCTATACTGTACTAGTATTCTTCTGTATAGCATATACAGTAAGAAGAAAACTATAGTAAAAGTTTAGGTACAGCACTGTATCTTCTAACACTATTGTGTTTTCTTGCACAGCCCTTTGCTGTTGCCCTCAGACAGGAAGCAGAGTTCTTCCCCGTCTATTATCCAGGATTTTAAAATCATTGCCTAGGTGTGAGCTCCACCTGTTTCCTCTGGAAACCTTGCATTGGTTACTCTAGTAGAGATAAACCATTTTGATTTTATTATCTGGAAGGCTGCAACAATGGGTTGTGAGGGAAACACAAGTGTGTGTCTTTCCTTTATGAATTGTTATGCTATACTATGCATATCCAGTGATACATAGTTCACTTGATACTCATGGAAATTTCTTCTCTTTACAGGAGGACCCTCCGAAGTGCGGAAATGTTTTCTGCAATGTCCGCAGCAAGAACCTCTGCGGACATGAGTGTTGTAGGAGACACGCAGCATGCGCTGTCTTCAAGGATGATCTCCAGTATTGGGACCCTCAGGTATGTACTGTATGCACTAACCTGATTACTGAGGCTTTTGATTCCCCTAGAACGGCGGAATCAAGGGATATAGCTAGGGAAAAGCTTCGTACTTGGGTAAGGGGCTTCAAGAAGAACACCTCTGGCCCTTATCTTCCAAGTGAGAAGATGAGGGCGTATCTTTTTCCCCAGGCATCAGCTGAGGCAGTGATTCCCCAGCCTCAAGAGGAGATCTCTCAAGATCAAGTCCAGGTGGACGAGGAAGTCGCAGATGCGATGCAAGACATCCAGTTGTGTGACAGGATGTCTGACCTGGACGAACGTTTGGAAGAAGACCGCCTGGCAGAAGGTCAGGATCAAGTTCAAACCCCGGATGTCGTAGAGGATGAGGTCGACGAGGTGTCGGCTACTCCGGTTCAGATGCCGGAGCCTATCCCCTCAACATCGGCTGGTCTCCCAGTAGAACTGGGACAGGCCCTCTCTTCGATTGTTGGAATGATCCAACAAATGCAGAAGGAGAATCAGGAGAAGGCGGCTGCAATGGAACTGCGTATGCAGTCCCTGGCAGAATCACATGGGCCCCGGAAAAGGCTCAATGTGAAAGACCTTCCCATATGCTCAGATGCTAACCCATGGAGGTATGCTGAGCACATGCCGATGACGACTGGAAAGATCGTCATCTCGGATAAGCTGGGTTCAGTTCCCCTAGAGGAGGTAGAATTCTGGCCCAGCAAGGCATCATATCCGGACTGCTATGTCCGGCTGAGAAAAGAACCAGCTTCAAGGGAGGAGACAGAGCCGAAGGAGGTCATTATTATGGACCACGCTAAGGCTCAAGCCCTACTTTCATCCTCGATGAAAGAGAGGGGCTTCTCGAATTCGAAGGTAGCTGCATTGAGCAAGAAGCTCCCTTCGTTTGTGTCCTCTCCTGATAGAGCCTTCCCCTTTTTACAGAAAGGGTTTGCGGCTGTCCTAAAGGCAGTCGAGGCCGGCAAGCCTTGCCCCTCCCTGGAGGAGTGTAAAACCTTGTCGCTGGCTCTACCTATGGACCACAAAGACTGGAAGGATGTCCATCTGACATTCTCAGTGGGAAAGTTGGAGGCTGATATTGCCGGACGGCAATTCGGCGAGGACCTCCCCAAGCTGTCCGAATCTCTTTTACGAAGAGAGTTCGAGACAAAAGAAAGACTGGCTGCCTCAATGTCTCATCAGACTACTCTCGAGACAATGGCAAGTGACCCCAAGGTCCATGAAATGTTCATGGTAGTGGCTAAGTCTCACCTAGCCACAGTGACGAAGGACCTTTATAGCTTCGTCAAGGCAAGGAGAGCTTGCAGGGAGTTCGTGTTCACCGGGGCTTCGGTGAGACACGAGCCAAGGAAATTAATCTCCTCCAACATTTGGGGAAAAGACCTTTTCCCTACCGATGTGGTCAAAGAGGTTGTTGATAAGGCCGCCGTGGAGAATAGAAACCTTCTCCAGAAGTGGGGCCTGGCTATCAAAACAAAATCTTCCCCGGATGAGGGTCCTCAACCAAAGAGGAAGAATATGAAGACTAGGCTACCATTTCGGCCAGCCAAGCCTTATAGACAGCAACAGCAACTGCAATTGCCTTTGCCTCCAGTGCCCCAGATGGTGGCACAAACCCCGACTGCCTTTCAGTGGGTACCCCAGGCTGTGCCAGGTCAGTCAACCACATTCGCCCCAACGTTCGAAGGACAGTCTTCTTCCTTTCGTGCAAAACCTAGAGGAGCAGCCAGAGGCTCGTCTAGGCGCCCCTCAAGGGGAAGGGGATTCAGAGGTGGTCGTGGTCAGGGAGGCAAGACCTCAGGACGGCAGTCCAAGTGAAATGATACCGGTAGGAGGGAGACTGATGAAATTTTGGGATCGCTGGACCTTCGATCCCTGGGCCCAAAGCCTACTCAAGAATGGACTGGGTTGGAGCTGGTACAGCACTCCACCCCCATGCCTTCGGTTTTTCCAACACGCCACCCCCATTTTGGAGGAGTACGTTCAAGAACTGTTGGAGAAAAATGTGATCCGAAAGGTGAAGTCCATCAAATTCCAAGGGAGGCTGTTTTGTGTTCCCAAGAAAGACTCGGAAAAGCTCAGAGTCATTCTGGACTTGTCACCACTCAACAAGTTCATAGTGAATTGCAAATTCAAGATGCTAACACTGCAACACATAAGGACCTTACTGCCCAAGAGGGCATACTCAGTCTCTATAGACTTGTCAGACGCCTATTGGCACATTCCAATCAGCCGTCGACTCTCCCCCTACCTAGGGTTCAGGCTACAACGGAAACTGTACGCCTTCAGAGCCATGCCATTCGGGCTAAACATAGCCCCAAGGATTTTCACGAAGCTTGCGAGCGCAGCTCTCAAACAATTACGCCTAAAGGGAATTCAGGTAGTAGCCTACCTGGACGACTGGCTGGTGTGGGCAGCATCCGAGACCGAATGCTTGCAAGCTTCCAGTCAGGTGATCCAGTTCCTAGAGTACCTAGGCTTCAAGATCAACAAGAAAAAGTCTCGACTTTCTCCATCCCAAAAGTTCCAGTGGCTGGGAATCCACTGGGACCTTTTGTCACACAGTTTCTCCATCCCAATGAAGAAAAGGAAGGAGATAGCGGGCTCTGTCAAGAGACTTCTAGATTCCGAAAGGATATCAAGACGCGAACAGGAGAGGGTACTAGGCTCTCTCCAGTTTGCTTCAGTGACAGACCCAGTGCTAAGAGCACAGCTAAAGGATGCAACCGGAGTTTGGAGAAGGTATGCATCAAACGCGCGAAGAGACCTGAGAAGACCAGTGCCGCCTCGGCTACGTACTCTTCTCAGACCTTGGTCCCAAGCCAGACATCTAAAGAAGTCGGTTCTTCTTCAGCCACCTCCCCCGTCGATGACGATTCACTCAGACGCCTCAAAGGAGGGATGGGGAGGTCACTCTCATCGGAAAAAAGTCCAGGGGACTTGGTCCAAGCTATTCAGGACCTTTCATATAAACTTTCTAGAAGCTATGGCAGTGCTCCTTACCTTAAAGAAAGTCTCCCCGCGTCACTCGATCCACATAAGATTGGTGACAGACAGCGAGGTGGTTGTGAGATGCTTGAATCGACAAGGGTCGAGGTCACCACCTCTCAACCAAGTGATGTTAGCCATTTTCCGATTGGCGGAAAAGAAGAAGTGGTACCTGTCGGCAGTTCACCTTAAAGGAGTCCGCAATGTGACAGCGGACGCTCTATCCAGGTTCACACCGATAGAGTCGGAATGGTCCTTAGACGCAGGATCATTTTCCTTCATTCTGAATCAAGTCCCAGAACTGCAAATAGACCTCTTTGCGACGAAAGACAACAAGAAGTTGCCCCTGTACGTGTCCCCGTACGAGGACCCCTTAGCGGAAGCAGTGGACGCAATGTCCTCGACTGGAACAGATGGTCCAGGATTTATCTGTTCCCTCCTCACAACCTTCTGTTGAGGGTCCTCAACAAACTGAGATCCTTCAAGGGGGGTAGCGGCAATAGTGGCCCACAAGTGGGCGAACAGTATGTGGTTCCCCTTGGCGTTGGAACTACAGATGAAGTTCGTGCCGCTACCACATCCAGTTCTGACCCAGCGAGTCCAGAAGTCGACTGTCTGCGCTTCATTACAGAAAACCCAGACCCTGCAGCTCATGATTTTCTCGCCCTAGCGGTGAGAAAGCGCTTCGGGATTTCGAAAGCCAGCATAGACTTCCTAGAGGAATACAAGTGCAAATCGACTAGAAGGCAATATGAGTCATCTTGGAGAAAATGGGTGGCCTTTGTGAAGGCAAAGAATCCGCAGGAGATCTCAACAGATTTCTGCTTATCTTTCTTCATCCACCTCCATGGCCAAGGATTGGCAGCTAACACGATTTCAGTGTGTGAATCGGCTTTGATGAGACCCCATTTTATTTGCCTTCCAGATCGACCTAGGTAACGAGATCTTTAATAAAGTTCCGAAAGCCTGCGCTAGGCTCAGACCTTCAGCACCTCCAAAGTCCATCTCATGGTCTTTAGACAAAGTTCTTCATTTCGCCTCCTTGTTGAGCAATGAAGAATGTGCATTAAAGGATTTGACGCAAAAAGTTATTTTCCTATTTGCACTCGCGTCCGGGGCCAGGGTTAGTGAGATCGTAACCCTCTCGAGAGAGGCAGGTCGTGTTCAGTTCCTGGATGGGGGGGGAGCTGAACCTGTTTCCGGATCCTACGTTTCTCGCCAAGAATGAGTTACCCACCAACAGGTGGGGTCCCTGGAGAATCTGCCCTCTGAAAGAAGATGCATCTCTATGTCCAGTAGAATGCCTAAAGGTCTATCTTCGTAGAACTTCAGACTTCAAGGGTAGTCAACTATTCAGGGGAGAAACATCAGGCTCAAATTTATCTCTGAATCAACTCAGAGCGAAAATGACATATTTTATTCGCAGAGCGGATCCTGATAGTACACCCGCAGGTCACGATCCGAGGAAAGTTGCCTCATCCCTAAATTTCTTTAATTGTATGGATTTTGAACATCTCCGTTCATACACGGGCTGGAAGTCTTCCAGGGTGTTCTTTCGCCACTATGCGAAGCAAGTAGAGGAACTTAAGAGATCTGTGGTAGCAGTGGGTCGTGTAGTTAACCCTACTGTTTAACTCTGCGAGGAACAGTGGTCTTAATTGGGACGATTAAGTCCAGGGTGAGTGTGTAGGTACATACCGTACTACAAACTAAATAAGGGCACCAAGTGCCCATATAGACTGTTCCTTCTTTCAAAGGTGAACCTTGCATAAGTTCAGACATGTGTGCCAAGCGTTTCTAACGCTAATGTGATTGATTTGTAATACAGATTTTTTATGACTTGATACCTTGGTATCTTATTAAAGTGGTGTTTAATGGTTTTTCTTTCAGATAAACAAGTTCTGTTTACTATCATACTTATGCTTAAAGTTTTGGGTTACCCTCTTTTATATAAATATATATATTTGTTGTTAACCTGTCTGTTTATTATCTGTCAATAAACTTGTTCTTGAGAACCTTGCGTCTCTTTCACCTGTGTCAATTTATTGGTATAATTGAGCATTTTAATTCTATGTATCTTATCTGGGATAATTCTGATAGAATTGTTCTGTTTTGCAAGCTATGTTGCATTGGTTTATGTAAGTCCCCTAATGGGAGGACTCCGTCCCATAAAGGGACGAGGGCGGTTTTATTAGTTTCTTCCTATGCGGATATAAACCTTTGTCCAATACAAGTATTGTGCGGATTACTGGTCAATATATTGACGCAGTGGTTCTATACAAACTATGCTTTACTTAATATAGGGCGAGACCACTATATTAGCTTGCCTGGTATTCATACATAGATATATGTACTCTTCGAGACTTTCCAGAGTCTAGTAGGACTCTTCCCTGTAGGGGGCAGGAAGCTCTAACATAGTTTATAGTTAGTTGAAAAGATGTATAACGGTAACATCTTAGGTTTCTAGGTCTAGTCGACCGGGAATAAATATCTCCGGGGAGTACGGCACGTTCTGAGAATCCACATATACAGTAATGCTCTGGTACACTTCCATCAGGACGACATGGCTTGAGCCCAAAAAACGGATTTTGAGCGAAGCGAAAAATCTATTTTTGGGTGAGATAGCCATGTCGTCCTGATGGACCCGCCCTTGCCTTTCTAAGAAAGGGCTGTAGGACCCCTCCCTACATACAGTATCTGTTGCACCTCGTGTACGCTACAAGGAATACAGATGGCGCCAGGATTGGCGCCAGGCACGCATACGAATCGGGGGATAGGGAAGCCTTGGGAGCGGCTCCCCTTTTTCTTTCCCGAATTCGTATCTCGTCAATCTCCCTCCTACGAGACGAATCTCTGTTCAGGTCGTAGATTGCCATGTGACGTGTCTAGAATACGTCCTCTGATATGTCGCGATATCCCTTTCACGAGGGATACTCGCTCCAGGAGTTAGAATTCTGGTACCTTAAGGTAAATTCTCTGGGAATATCGCCGTAGTTGTAATATACCCTAGGAAGCTACCCTATAGGAACTTCCATCAGGACGACATGGCTATCTCACCCAAAAATAGATTTTTCGCTTCGCTCAAAATCCGTTATATATATATATATATATATATATATATATATATATATATATATATATATATATATATATATATATATATATATATATATATATAAATGTATATGTAAATGTACCACCTTAGATGTATGGATTGGAGTTGTGGGGAATGAAAGTGACCGATACACAGAAATTGAATGTGTTTGAGATGAAGAGTCTGTAGAATATGGCTGGTGTATCCCGGGTAAAAGGGTTAGGAACGAAGTAGTGAGGGGGGAGAACGGTTATAAGAAATGAGTTAGCAGGTGGTTTGGTCATGTTGAGCGAATGGAAAATGGCTGTCTGCTCAAGAAGGTGATGAATACAAGAGTTGATGGGAGAAGTACATTAGGAAGGCCTATGTTTGGGTGATTGGATGGAGTGATGAAAGCTCTGGTTGATAGGAAGATAGCTGTGAGAGGCAAGAGAGTGTGCTAGACATAAGAATGAATGGCGAACGATTGTGCCGTAGTTTCAGTAGGCCCTGCTTCTTCCTCCGGTTGCCAAGGATGAACACGGAGGTGGCAGCAGTAGGGGATTAAGCGTTATGAAGCTTCATCTGTGGTGGATAACGGGGTAGGTTGGGGTGTGGTACCCTAGCAGTATCAGCTGAACTCGGTTGTATCCCTTGTCAGGCTGGGAGGAGCATAGAGAGGAAAGCTCCCTACTCATTTTTTTATTTGTTTAATGTTGGTTACCCCCCACCCCAAATTGGGGGAAGTGCCTTGGTATAGGCACGTATGCATGAATTATTATTATTATTATTATTATTATTATTATTATTATTATTATTATTATTATTAATAATAATAGTAATAATAACAATAATAATGATAATAAAACGGAAGACCCTTTGATAATACTTTAACATTCTAAACTTTGTAACTTAAAAAGTCGTATCATGATTGGATTAATATTTATATTTATATAACCATTTTCCCTCCCTGGTCTATAAATGAGCATTATTCATGTTTAATGACGTTTTTTTATAGGACACAATGGAAATTACACGATTAATCGGGAGATTTTTTAAAAAGTTTCAGTTTTCAGAAAGAATCAGGAATTTTTTATACATACATATATATATATATATATATATATATAATATATATATATATATATATATATATATATATATATATATATATATATGTATATATATATATATATATATATATATATATATATATATATATATATATATATATATATATATATATACAGTGATACCTCTGGATACGAAAGTTTCTGCTTACGAAAAATTCAGGGTACGAAAAGCGATACGAAGATTTTTATGCCCCAGTATACAAAAAAAATTTCAGGATACAAAAAGCTTACGAGATCCCAACTTGTTGCTGAGAGTAATTTTAAAAAGTTTCAACTTTTTTGTTAATTAACTGTACCTTTTTTTTCAGGGTATCAACTCTTAATTTAGGTGTACATGTAACAATACTCCTTCACTGATCCAAATGCTTTACATACAGTACTGTAACTTTTATACAGTAGTAAAAAAAACGGACCGCTTTCTTAGGGCTTGGAGGGGATAACTAGGCTATAACTACATTATTGAATAATCTCATGATGGTTTCTGGAATGGATTAGGCTGTTTTTAACGGTTGGTTTGATTATTGAATGATAGAAATGGCTGCAATGCATGTTTATTACTACAGTTTA
>NC_090734.1:31215292-31217792 GCF_036898095.1 Palaemon carinicauda | reverse complement strand
GGAGTTGTAAGTAGTCCAGCTATATGGCAAAAAACTATGGATAAGAATTTTTCAGGAATGCAAGGAGTATCCATTTTTATAGATGACATTTTAATTGCTGGTAAAGACACATGAGACCGTAGAGGAAGATTGCGAACAGTTTTGAAGAAGTTGAAGGAACATAATATTAGAGTAAATAAGAGCAAATGTATTTTAGAAGTTGATTCAGTGGAATACTTAGGTTTTGTAATTAATGGCAAGGGTGTTCCCAAAACTAAAGAGAAGATTAAAGCTCTACAATCAACAAAAGTATTAGGAAATGTTCAGGAATTACAATAATTTTTAGGTTTAGTAACATTTTATGGGAATTTCGTTCAGAATTTGTCTACAATTGCATATTCATTGTATAATTTGTTGAATAAGGGGGTAGAATGGAATGTGGACAAAAGTGTCAGGAATCTTTTGAAATAATGAAACAGGAAATAACTTTACCTTCATTCATAGTACATTATCAAATGGATTTACCGATTAAATTAGTATGTGATGCATCAAACATAGGTTTAGGTGCAGTATTATCTCATTTAATGCCAGATGGAACAGAGAAACCAATTGCATTCACTTCCAGAGTATTGAACAAGGCAGAAAGGAATTACTCCCAAATATAAAAAGAAGGTTTAGCATTAGTGTATGGAGTTAAGGAATTTCAGTTGTATCTTTATGGTAGGAAAAAGTTCACACTTGTTACAGATCATAAACATTTATTAGCAATATTCGGTCCAAAAACAAGTTTACCTACGTTGGTAGCTGCAAAACTACAACGTTGGGCAATTATGTTAGCCACATACCACTATGGTGTAGAATACCGTCCAACATCAAAGATGGGTAATGCAGATGCTTTATCTAGATTACCAGTAGACAAAGCTCCAGAAGAGTATGATGATAGTATTCTGTTAATTTCTGTTTGAGATGTACCCATTATAGCAAAGGATGCAGCACACAGTACCAAGAGAGACCCAGGACTTAGTAAGGTTTTAGAGAGTTTAATGACAGGTAGGGACTTATGTGGAGAGGAATAAAATTGTAACACAAGGAATAGTGATGAGAGGTTCAAGGGTAGTTATTCCTAATTCACTAAGGAATAAGGTTTTGTCTGAAATACATGCCGATCACCAAGGTATTGTAAGATCAAAGTCAAATGCAAGAACTATTGTATGATGGCCAGGTGTAGATAAAGATGTGGAATCTTATATAAGGAACTTTATGAATAGTGTTATTCAACAGAACAGTCCTCATTTTGCTAGAATGCACCTATGGAAGTTACCCAGGTATCCATGGCAAAGAGTGCATATAGATTTTGCAGAAACTTGTTTTTAAATTATTTGTTTCTGATAGTCATAGATGCTTACAGTAAGTGGCCAGAAGTAATTCCAATGAAGACAACAGTGCCTTACGCCACAAGAAAAGAGTTAATACGAATTTCTTCTACACATGGTATTCAAGAAAGAATTGTTACAGGTAATGGTCAACAATTTACCACACAAGAGTTTAAAGAATTTTGTAACGTCAATGGAATAAAACATACATTTTCAGCAATGTGTCATCCCTCTACTATTGGAGAGGCTGAAAGATTTGTTCAAAAATTTAAACCCAATATGAAGTGTAGAAAAGCAAATTCAGGTAACATATTTTTACATGTATTAAAATTTTTACTGTCTTATAGAACAACGCCGCATAGAACAACAGGCGTGACACCAACAAATTTATTGATGGTGAGGAGGATTATGTGTAAGTTAGATTTGTTTCATCCAAGTTTGCAGAGTGATTTAGAAGATAAAGAGTATAAACAGGTATAATATCTTCCAAAAGTAAGAGATTTTTTACCTGTCTGATGTCATACTAACATCGTACAACATTCCAGAGAAGTGGGTACCAGGAGAGATTGTGAGAGAGATAGGAAATTTACATTATGATGTTCAAGTTAGTGGAAATATTATGAAACATCACGATGGTCAATTACAGCCATTAAACAGAAATACAGTAGAGCAAGTGAATGTTAGAGATGGAAAACTTTCAGAAGTAGTTACATCAAAAAAGTCAAATATTAACCAAGATGCTCCAACATCAACTGTAGATTCAGAATCAATTCATGTACCAGTCGAAGATGAGGTTAGAGTGCTTCCTAATAGGATTAATAGAGGAAAGTCCCTGATAGATTAGATTTATAAAGATTTTTACAATGTCAAGTTAAGGGAGGAGAGACTATTATGTATTATTGTAATAATGTACTGTATTACCTCAAATGTTACATGTATTGAGTGCCTCATTGCAACAAATTGCATTGATAAAACATGTTTTAAGCATTGTTAATAACTGAAATAATGCATTTTGATATTAGGGTCCAGGCATTTATTAATTACCTCAAAGATAGGATGTGATTCTTTTTACTTTTGTACTGTAGTAGGATTTGAATCTTTTGAGAGCGATGCTCATATGTTACTTTTATGTTTTGGTTTGTAAGATT
>NC_090734.1:31202792-31210292 GCF_036898095.1 Palaemon carinicauda | reverse complement strand
ATGATATAGACACGTGACTTGTGTTTTGGCTTAGAAAACAAGCTTGTTGCATTTCTAGACGGTGATATTCTTTTTGCATCAATTCTATCGCCTGAATGTAAATCTGGGGTTGCTGAATCCCTGAATAGAGATCTATATATAATTGGTGTATGGTGCAATTTATGGGGAATAAAGTTGAATCCTAACAAAACATAAAGTATGACTGTAAGTATATCAAGAACAGTTTTACTCAACATCCGAATCTCAGCATTAATATTTTTTTTTTCATGATTCTTAAAACTTTAGGTATGTTTATCAACAGAAGACTTACTTTATAGAAACACATTCGGTCTGTATCTTCATCAAATTCTCAAAAATCAACTAGCTTATTGACAGTCCTAATATTTTTGGTGATCAATTTATTCTGAAGAAGTTTTTTAATTTTTTCCTTCTATCTTGTTACGATTATTGTTATCCTAGCTTGTCTTAAGCAGCTGATATTCCTCTTAATCTGTTTAAAGGCGTCACATGAATGGCAGAGGTAATAGACGGTGACATTGCCCTATCAAGCAGGAAAATTACATAGAAACTTACCCTATATACAAATGATCAGCCCGCAAGCCCCCTCACCACCCAATCTAGAACCAAGAAGGCCATTGTAATGGAAGCTGATGACTCAGTATATAGACCAATAGGCTCACCCAAACACCCCATACAAAGCTCTCAAGATTGGTGATGTTGCAGTGACCAAGGGAAGTTATGAGTTTCAGTGGGAGTCGAACCCTAGTCTGGAGTTTGCCTGTCAGGGACGTTACCGTACCAGCCACAACAGGAAATTTTTGTCTATTTAATTTTTAATCCTGATCTGTAGACTAACATCTGGCACCATTATTCAGTTAGTTCTTAATACATGTGATTTTTCATAATCCTGACCATCCTTTACATTCAAATCTTGCTGGACAGTACCAACTTGTTCGTGTCACTAAGTATGCAGATAATTATAATATTGGGCTTCTAAATCGAGGAATATATCTATCTATCTATCTATCTATCTATATATATATATATATATATATATATATATATATATATATATATATATATATATATATATATATATATATATATATATATATATATATATATATATATACGTATATAGATATATATATATATATATATATATATATATATATATATATATATATATATATATATATATATATATATATATATATATATATATATATATATATATATATATATATATATATATATATATATATATATGTGTGTGTGTGTGTGTATGTGTGTGTGTAAATATCACCCATGAATGGCATTTATTACCGAATTCTATCTTGGGAATATATATCCACTTGGAATTCATTTTATGGAAACAGCTTCTGGCCGTTTGAAGATTCGAACCCCCACCTGTTTGGCTGAAAACCATGCCTGCAGGGACTATACCGACTGAGCTAAGAAGAGAAATAAAAAGTTTATGACAAGTCCCCGTACATATTCCTGTCGAATTCAGGAATTTGTTCATAGACTTGAAATAAACCCATCTCCTCCATGATAGCTGAATCGTTATTTTGCAACACGTGGTTATTTAAAATGAACATATATCACAAGCACACGTGATTTCAATCAATGTAAATATCACCCACAAAAGGCGTTTATTACCGAATTCTATCTTGGGAATATATATCCACTTGGAATTCATTTTATGGTAACAGCTTCTGGCCGGGTGGAGATTCGAACCCCCAACTGTTTGGCTGGAAACCATGCCTGCAGGGACTATACCGACTGAGCTATCGAGAGCGATAAAAAGTTTATGACAAGTCCCCGTACATATTCCTGTTTAATTCAGGAATTTGTTCATACACTTGAAATAAACCCATCTCCACCATGATAGCTGAATCGTTAGTTTGCAACACATGGTTTTTTCAAATGAACATATATCACAAGCACACGTGATTTCAATCAATGTAAATATCACTCACGCATGGCATTTAATTCCGAATTCCATCTTGGGAATATATATCCACTTGGAATTAATTTTATGGTAACAGCTTCTGGCCGGTTGGAAATTCGAGCCAGAAGCTGTTACCATAAAATGAATTCCAAGTGATTATATATTCCCAAGATAGAATACGGTATTAAACGCCATACGTGGGTGATATTTACATTGATTGAAATCATGTGTGCTTGTGATATATATATATATATATATATATATATATATATATATATATATATATATATATATATATATATATATATATATATATATATATATATATATATATATATATATATATATATATATATATATGTGTGTGTGTGTGTGTGTGTGTGTGTGTGTGCGTGTAAATATCACCCATTAATGGCATTTATCAAAGAATTCTATCTTGGGAATATATATCCACTTGGAATTCTTTTTATGGTAACAGCTTCTTGCCGGGTGGAGATTCGAACCCCCACCTGTTTGGCTGAAAACCATGCCTGCAGGGACTATACCGACTGAGCTATGAAGAGAGATAAAAAGTTTATGACAAGTCCCTGTACATATTCATGTCGAATTCAGGAATTTGTTCATACACTTGAAATAAACCCATCTCCTCCATGATAGCTGAATCGTTATTTTGCAACACGTGGTTATTTTAAATGAACATATATCACAAGCACACATGATTTCAATCAATGTAAATATCACCCACGAATGGCATTTAATACCGAATTCTATTTTATGGTAACAGCTTCTGGATGGGTGGAGATTCAAACCCCCACCTGTTTGGCTGGAAACCATGCCCGCAGGGACTGTACCGACTGAGCTATCAAGAGCGATAAAAAGTTTATGACAAGTCCCCGTACAAATTCCTGTCGAATTCAGGAATTTGTTCATAGACTCTAAATAAACCCATCTCCTCCATGATAGCTGAATCGTTATTTTGCAACACGTGGTTATTTTAAATGAACATATATCACAAGCACACGTTATTTCAATCAATGTAAATATCACCCACAAATGTTGTTTATTACCGAATTCTATCTTGGGAATATATATCCACTTGGAATTCATTTTATGGTAACAGCTTCTGGCCGGGTGGAGATTCGAACCCCCAACTGTTTGGCTGGAAACCAAGCCTGCTGGGACTATACCGACTGAGCTATCAAGAGAGATAAAAAGTTTATGACAAGTCCCCGTACATATTCCTGTCGAATTCAGGAATTTGTTCATAGACTTACAATAAACCCATCTTCACCATGATAGCTGAATCGTTAGTTTGCAACACGTGGTTATCTTAAATGAACATATATCACAAGCCCACTTGATTTCAATCAATGTAAATATCACTCACGAATGGCATTTAATACCGAACTCTATCTTGGGAATATATATCCACTTGGAATTAATTTTTTGGTAACAGCTTCTGGCCGGGTGGAGATTCGAACCCCCACCTGTTTGGCTGGAAACTATGCCTGCAGGGACTATACCAACTGAGCTATCAAGAGCGATAAAAAGTTTATGGCAAGTCCCCGTACATATTCCTGTCAAATTCAGGAATTTTTTCATAGACTTGAAATAAACCCATCTCCACCATGATAGCTGAATCGTTAGTTTGCAACACGTGGTTAACGTAAATTTATATACATAAACTTGAATAGAATATACAATGAAATTAACGACGAATATTTTACGTAACTTAAATAATATACTTCAGTTTAAACGAGAAACGCTCACTTTAAGAGCTGGCTAACCTCTCCTTAATGCATATATGAAAACAATATAACATATAATTAAAATTATTAATAAACCAAATTTTCTCTATACTATATGTGTAAATATATATATATATATATATATATATATATATATATATATATATATATATATATATACATATATATATATATATATATATATATATATATATATATATATATATATATATATATATATATATATATATATATATATATATATATTTAACCCTGGATAGGTACGCTCCTCGGACACCCCTTTAAGGGTATACTCGGACGCGAACGACCCCGACGCCAAAAAAAATTCTTGAATAATCAGTTTTTGCAGTAACCTCCTTTTTTCTTTTGCCAAAAAAAACTTCAATGAATGCTTAAAACAACTGTAAAGATAAATACTACTCATCTGCAGAAAAACTATTTATTATAAATATTTTAAAAAAATTAAGTAGAAAAAAAAAGACCTGACATAAAAATTCATAAAAAAAAAGTTTATACATATATACACAAATCCTTTTTAGGAATTGATTCTTGAATGTTTAGGACACATCTTGATGTATTTTGGATGAAGTCAGACCCATGGAGGTGAAGATCTGAAATGAGAAAAAAAGGGTAACTTTTTTTGGCCAAAAAAATTTGTCCAAATTTCATGAATTTTTTTGGGTACCCAAATGAAATAGGAAGTGGCTAATTTTTTTAGGGAATAAACATATGTTATCCTAAAATAGAAATATGTAAAAAAATCTTCATTATTTTGTAAATTACATTTATATCAGGGGCCATATCTAAAGGTAATTTTTTGAGTACTTAGAAATTTCGTAAATAAATACATATATTTAATATATAATATGATATTTATGCAGGTAAAAATAAACCAAAATATCACAAATTCTATAGGGAACAAGAATATATATAGATAGGGCAGCTTACGCTTCGGATTTGTCCACAAAATGGCCGCCAACCACACTGACTCAGACTCCCTAATCTGCCACTTGAAATGTAGGAAGGGTATGTCAATTTCAAGGTGTTATTTACTAATCTAATTATTATTGGATATGCATAAAAATTGTATGGTGGGTTGCTGGATAATTGTCGATTATTTTACGACTATAAAATTAAAATTCTGACCCAAAAATTTTTTTTTGAAGGGAAATAAAATCGAAAAAAAAAAATGTAAAACAATATAATATTTTAGCTAAAAAAATTTGATGATATTCAATCAAAAAAAAAAGTAAACAAAATTTTCCGACAAATAAACATCTAGAGGAATCATTACTCTGTGATAGTTCCTTAGTACGTAGTAATTTTGAAAGAATTGGGAAAAAACGAAAAAATGGCAATCACAGGAAAATCGAACACATACCTATATATACGCCATATCTGGCTAAAAAAAAGATAGGCATGGGTAGCCAGATCATCTAGAAACACTTTCCAACACTATAAAAATATAAGTTTTGCGACACTACTTGCCAATTCCTTACGGTAACATGACTAAGCGAAAAAATGCAAAACAAATAAAAAGGGGCACTCGCGGAAAAATGGCTAACATTCTAATATACGGCATTTCAGAAAAAAAAAATTCAGTCACGTGCTAGGCAAACCATCAAGGCACATTTTCCGACAAATAAACATCTAAATGAATCATTACTCTGTGATAGTTCCTTAGTACGTAGTAATTTTGAAAGAAATGGGAAAAAACGAAAAAATGGCAATCACAGGAAAATCGAACACATACAGTACCTATATATACGCCATATCTGGCTAAAACAAAAAAGATAGGCATGGATAGCCAGATCATCTAGAAACACTTTCCAACACTATAAAATTATATAAGTTTTGCGACACTACTTGCCAATTCCTTACGGTAACATGACTAAGCAAAAAATGCAAAACAAATAAAAAGGGGCACTCGTGGAAAAATGGCCATTCTAATATACGGCATTTCAGAAAAAAAAAAATTCAGCCACGTGCTAGGTAAACCATCAAGGCACATTTTCCGACAAATAAACATATAAATGAATCATTACTCTGTGATAGTTCCTTGGTACGTAGTAATTTTGAAAGAAATGGGAAAAAAACGAAAAAATGGCAATCACAGGAAAATCGAACACATACTTATATATACGCCATATCTGGCAAAAAAAAAAAATAGGCATGGGTAGCCAGATCATCTAGAAACATTTTCCAACACTATAAAAATATAAGTTTTGCGACACTACTTGCCAATTCCTTACGGTAACATGACTAAGCAAAAAAATGCAAAACAAATAAAAAGGGGCACTCGCGGAAAAATGCCCAACATTCTAATAAACGGCATCTCAGATAAAAAAAAGACATGCACGTGTTAGCCCAACCATCAAGGCACACTTTCTAACACATAAACAAGAAAAAAAAATCAATAGTATACAGCAATTCCTTACTACGTAGTAAATTTTTACAAATTGAAAAAAAACAGAAATTGGCAACCGCAGTTAAATACCCAATATACCAATAACTACGTCGTATCTGACAAAAACAAAATCACGCATGGGTAGCCAGATCATCTAGACACACTTTCCAACACTAAAAAAGCAAAAGTTTTACGACACTTTCGCAATATCTTACGGAAAAATGACTTGGCAAAAAAATGAAAAAAAATGAAAAAGGGGTACTCGCGGTAAAATGCCCGACATTCTAATATACGGCATCTCAGATAAAAAAAAAGACATGCACGTGTTAGCCCAACCATCAAGGCACACTTTCTAACACATAAACATGAAAAAAAAATGAATAATATACGGCAATTCCTTACTGCGTAGTAATTTTTACAAATATTGAAAAAAAAACAGAAATTGGTAACCGCAGTTAAATACCCAATATACCAATAACTACGTCGTATCTGACAAAAACAAAGTCATGCATGGGTAGCCAGATCATCTAGACACACTTTCCAACACTAAACAAGCAAAAGTTTTACGACACTATTTGGCAATATCTTACGGAAAAATGACTTGGCAAAAAAAAGAAAAAAAATGAAAAAGGGGCATTCGCGGTAAAATGGTCCTCGTGGTGATGAACGACATTTTAACTAAAAAAAAAATTATGCACATGGTAGCCAAACAATCCACCAAGACTTTCCACAACTGATAACCTATACAAGTTGCACCATTCTACGACAATTTCATAATACGTAATAACTTTGATAATTATGCAAACTACCTTAGAAGGGTAAACTCGGTCGCGCTCGACCCCGATGCGTCTCAGAAATCGGGGAAGGAGTACAGCTACAGCAATGCACATCTGGACACTACTAGAGCGTGTAGGGGAGACACCTCCTGCAGGTCGATCACCCACAAATTCAGTCACGGGGGTGAGTCACGTAGGAAAAACCTGTTTTTTTTTGACGCTCGGGGTCGCTATCCAGGGATATATATATATATATATATATATATATATATATATATATATATATATATATATATATATATATATATATATATATATATATATATATATATATATATATGTACATGTGAAGTTAAAGCAAAAGAAAAACATATTTGGTTTGTTGTAGATGCGCAGTGCATCCCGCTGCGCATCTATTATGTCAGTCTGTTCGTTATAGTAGGGCATCGCTATGCAGTCAGGCTTCTCATGATGGATGAGTTATTAAAATCCATTCAGACCTCACTAAAAGTAGTGGAAGAAGGACAAAGTGACATTAGAAGTCGTCTACAATCTCTAGAAAGTGAAAAAAGACATAAAAATCGTGGTACAAGA
>NC_090734.1:31192792-31197792 GCF_036898095.1 Palaemon carinicauda | reverse complement strand
GCTTGGACCTCGTATACACTGACTCCCCTGGCGTTATAACTAGTAAGGTTGGTTCTCCAGTCGGGACTTCTGATCATGCCTTGATTTCATTATTAGTGAAGACTGAGCAGCCTGTCCCTGATATATCATATTCTTGTAAAATTTATATGAAATCCCAAGCAGACTGGAATGGGATTTTGCATGATCTTTTGTGCTTGAACTGGTCACAATTATATAATTGTGTAGATCCTGTTGTCCCTTTAAAAGAGAATCTAGTCAACATAATTGATAGGCTTATCCCTTCTCGTGTGCTAAGGTACCGAGTGAAAGACAAACCGTGGTTCAATGATGATTGTAGACGTGCATATTTGGAGAAGCAGGAGGCTTATCACCTTTGGAAGGGTAACAGATCAGATTTGACCTGGAACAACTATACTCAGCTTCGAGCTTTTTCTTAGAGAGTTTATGGGTCAACTGAAAAGGAGTACAATTTAACGATAAAAGAAACTCTTTCTGGTACAACTCAGGAACATAAATGGTGGCCTACCCTTAAAACTGCACTCTTTGGTGTAGATGCCACAGTTCCTCCTTTACCTAATCCTGATGGCTCAGTCACTCACTGTCCAAAGGAAAAGGCAACCCTTTTGGCTGATGTTTTTGACAGTAAACAGAGTAATGAAAAACTTGAACTTCCTCATTCCTGTTTTCCTGAGGCTAAACTAACTAGTTTAGCTTTTCGATCTCGTGAGATTAAAGCTCTGTTGATGGACCTTGATGCTTTTGGAGGTGTAGTCCCAAATGGTATGTTTCCTTTGTTTTTTATAAAGACAGCAGATTTCTTAGCTCCAAAGTTAGCTGTTATTTTGCGCAAGTTAGCAAGAAGAGGAGCTTTTAGCACTTGTTGGAGAATTGGTAATGTTACTCCTCTATGTAAATGTGTTTGTGGTAGCTCAAGTCCCACTGATTACCGCCCAATTTCCATAACTCCCATATTATCTAAAGTTTTTGAATGTGTTCTGGCAAAACGTCTTAATAGGTTTGCTGAAGGTAATCATCTACTCCCTAGTTTGCAATTTGGTTTTCGTAAAGGCCTTCGAGCATGTGATGCCCTTCTTACAATCTCCAATGCTGTACAGAAATCCCTTGATTGTGGTCGGGAAGTTCGTATGATTGGCCTTGATTTTAGTGCTGCCTTTGACCGTGTTAATCATGAGGCCCTTGTTTTCAAACTGAAACAGTTGGGAGTTGGTGGGTCGTTTCTTAGCATTATTATTGATTTTTTAAGTAATAGATCTCAAAGAGTTGTTGTTTTTCGGGCACCATAGTGAGTATAGGAATGTGATATCCGGTGTTCCACAGGGTAGTGTTCTTGTCCCATTACTTTTCATACTATATACACATGACATGTGGTTTGGCCTAGAAAACAAGCTTGCTGCATATGCAGATTATGTTACTCTCTTTGCATCAATTCCATCCCCTGAATGTAGATCTGGGGTTGGTGAATCCCTTAATAGAGATTTAGCTAAAATTAGTGCATGGTGCAAATTATGGCGTATGAAGTTGAATCCTAACAAAATTCAAAGTATGATTGTAAGTAGGTCAAGGACGGTGGCTCCTCAACATCCGGATCTCAGTATTGATAATGTTTCTTTAAATATGTATGACTCTTTAAAAATTTTAGGTTTGATTCTCGACAGCAAATTTACTTTTGAGAAACATTTAAGGTCTGTTTCTTTTTCAATTACACGAAAAATTGGCTTATTGAGAAAGTCTTTTAAGATTTTCGGTGATCAATCTTTTTCTGAAGAAGTGTTTTAATTCTTTCATTCTACCTTGTTTTGAGTATTGTTCTCCTGTCTGGTCTTCAGCTGCTGATTCTCATCTTAATTTGTTGGACAAAACTTACGGTCTATTAAATTTCTTATTCCTGATCTAGACATTAATCACTGGCACCGTCGTTCAATTAGTTCATTATGCATGTTGCATAAGATTTTTCATAACTCTGACCATCCGTTACATTCAGATATTCCTGGACAATTCTATCCTGTTCGTATTAATAGGCAGGCATTTAATTCTAATAGCCAGGCCTTCTCCATCATGAGGCTCAATACTACGCAGTACTCTAGAGGTTTTATTCCTGCTGTTTCCAAGTTGTGGAATGATCTTCCTAATCGGGTAGTTGATTCAGTGGGAATTCAAAAGTTCAAAGATGGAGCAAATGCTTTTTGTTGACCAGGTGGACATGAGGCTTTTTATAGTTTATATATGACATATTTGTTTTTAACGTTGTTAATAGTTTATATATATATATTATGACATATCTGTTTTGACGTTTCTTTTTTTGGAATGATTTATTGTTAATTTGTTCTCTTCATTTATTTATTTCCTTTTTTCCTTTCCTCAATGGGCTATTTTTCCCTGTTGGAGCCCCTGGGCTTGTAGCGTCCTGCTTTTCCAATTAGGGTTGTAGCTTGGATAGTAATAATATATATATATATATATATATATATATATATATATATATATATATATATATATATATATATATATATATATATATATATATATATTATATATACACACACACACACACACACATATATATATATATATATATATATATATATATATATATATATATATATATATATATATATATATATATATATATGATAAGCCATATATTTTAATTCATTATATTCTGGATTATCCTACCGACCTCAGAATTATAACCCCAGACAAAATCACTCAAAGGCATTTGACCGGCAGGGTATCGAACCCTGGTCCAGGATACTTGCAAGTCACATACACTACCACTTAGCTACGAAGAGAGATAAAAGTCAATGACAATTATTTTGTACATACACCTGTGGAATTCATGTTTTTTTTTTTTTGTATTTAGAATAGAAATCAACCTATCTTCGTAGCTAATTTGTAAGTTTGTAACTTGGCATTTGATTAAGGGTAAATTTTGCACATATAACCGGGTTTTTTCATATATAAATTAAGCCATATATTTCAATACATTAAAGTCTGGGTTTTCCTACCGAACTCAGGATCAGAGCCCCAGGTGATATCCCTCAAAGACTAAAGTATATGAACAGCCTGGATTCAAATCCTGGTCCAGGATACTTGTATGGCAGTGACACTACTACTTAGCCACTAAGAAATTTAAAGGTCAATGATAATCCATCCGTACATATTCCTGTCAAATGAAGGTTTTTTATACTTAGAATTGAAATCAACCCATTTTCTCAATCGTAGCAAATTAGTAGTTTTGTAACTTGGCATTCGAATAAGGATAAGTTTTGAACATTTAAACTTGTTTTCATATTTCAAACAAGCCATATATTTCAATACATGGAAGTCTGGTTTTTTCTTACCGACCTCAAGATCAGAGCCCTAGGCGAAATCACTCAAAGAGTATAGTATCTGACCGACCGGGTTACGAACCCTGCTCTTGGATACTTGTATAACAGTGACAGTACCACTTAGCCAAGAACAAAAATAAAAGTAAATTATTATTCTTCAGTACCTGTCGAATACAGGTTTTATTGTACTTAGAATTAAAATCAATCCATCTTCACCAATTCTAAGCACAAAAAAAACTTAGTTCAACAGGTATAAGTGAAGTAGAATTGTCATTGACTTTTATCTTTCTTCGTGGCTATGTATTAAATATTAAGTATGTCACTAAGATATAATAGATTTTGAGGTAAACATACATGAAATTGTGTAATAACCACTTTCTATTACATGTACTTTATAGATTTGTTATAACTTGTTATATCATAGTTTTAAACATAACTCAACATAATAATAATAATAATAATAATAATAATAATAATAATAATAATAATAATAAAAACCCTTTTAAGCATCATTCGAAAGCACTGTGATGACATACATTTTTTTTCCTGAACATAAAATGGACAGCTATATTATATATTAATGGCAAAGGTACGTCCCAAATTCCAAATATTATAGTAAAAAATTCTATTCCAAGAGTTACATTAACAACAACAAATGAAACTGTTTTTAGCCCACTGAAGCACAAGGGCATCATATGTTTCTATAACATGTCTAGGGTTAGGCCAGTTTTCTTCACCACGCTGTCTAGTGCACATAGGTGAGACACTTCTGACTTTACGCTCATAGCCAACCAACTAAATTATTGCGATACAGAAACCATTCACCACGTGAAGGAATCCCTATTCCGAAAAGGTCAAAGTTAAAACCTTATAATTAAAATTTCATGTAAAATTGTAGTTTAGCCCAACGAAACGTTGTTTAGAGTCCCATGGATTTATCCATTTTTTTTTTTCAGTAAGTGATTAATTATTATACATGATTAATCTTCTCAGAAGTTAATCGTAATAAAAAAAGGTCACGTAATTGTCGCTAATGAGGTCACTATTAAAAGACAGGGATAATGAAATAGTTTCAATTAAGTTTTTCAAGCTAAATTCACAATTTATTTGATAACTTATATCTCAGTATTTTTTTTTTATCTCTTTTAATAAGTTGAGAACTAGTATTTATTCACACTTGAAAATAAATAGAAAGTTCTTTGTTCTATTATATCGGAAATGAAGGGATAAGCCTTTCATTTAAATCTAAGCAAAAGACAGCTATAGACTAATTAAACTACACGTAACCGCTCCGTTCCGTAACGTACAGTTCCTGGCATGCAAAATATTATTCAATGACAAAAAAAAGGCTTTTATTTACAGTTTAAGGACCTACATCGTACCAGCAGAGACCTTCAACTGTAACTGAATGTTGAGTTTTTCGCTGAAAACATTTTACGGTTAGGGACTGGCAACTGAATTCTGTTGTACAAAAACTGAAAAAGAATAAAAAAATATTTGTGTTTTGTGCAAAATCCTGTCAAGTAAAGAGTATAGCAACAATGACAAGAAAGCTAGAATATTAGCTAAATTTATTTAGATTAGAACACAAAAACATAGATGGAATAATACACCAATATGTACTGAGACACATTTACACATATATAGCCT
>NC_090734.1:31184018-31192292 GCF_036898095.1 Palaemon carinicauda | reverse complement strand
ATAATATATATATATATATAATATATTCATATATATATATATATATATATATATATATATATATATATATATATATATAATATATATATATATATATATATATATATATATATATATATATATATATATATATATATATATATATATATGTGAAAGTTTATGTGAAAGGTCTTGAATAGCTTGGACCAAGTCCCCTGGACTTTTTTCCGATGAGAGTGACCTCCCCATCCCTCCATCGAGGCGTCTGAGTGAATTGTCACCGACGGGGGAGGTGGCTGAAGAAGAACCGACTTCTTTAGATGTCTGGCTTGGGAACAAGGCCTGAGAAGAGTACGTAGACGAAGCGGAACTGGTCTTCTCAGATCTCTTCGCGAGTGCTCTTAGCACCGGGTCTGTCACCGAAGCAAACTGGAGAGAACCCAGTACTCTCTCCTGCTCGCGTCTTGATATCCTTTCGGAATCTAGAAGTCTCTTGACAGAACCCGCTATCTCCTTCCTTTTCTTCGGTGTGACATTAGGTCCCAGTGGATTCCCAGCCACTGGAACTTTTGAGATGGAGAAAGTCGAGACTTTTTCTGTTGATCTTGAAGCCTAGATACTCTAGGAACTGGATCACATGAATGGAAGCTTGCAAGCATTCTGTCTTGGATGCTGCCCACACCAGCCAGTCGTCCAGGTAGGCTACTACCTGAATTCCCTTTAGGCATAATTGTTTGAGAGCTACGCTCGCAAGCTTCATGAAGATCCTTGGAGCTATATTTAGCCCAAATGGCATGGCTCTGAAGGCGTATAGTCTTCGTTGTAGCTTGTACCCTAGGTAGGGGGAGAGTCGACGGTTGATTGGAATGTGCCAATAGGCGTCTGACAAGTCTATGGAGACGGTATATGCCCTCTTGGGCAGTAAGGTCCTTATGTTTTGCAGTGTTAGCATCTTGAACTTGCAGGTCACTATGAACTTGTTGAGTGGCGACAAGTCCAGAATGACTCTGAGTTTTTCCGAGTCCTTCTTGGAAACACAAAACAGCCTCCCTTGGGATTTGATGGACTTTACCCTTCGGATCACTTTTTTCTCCAACAAATCTTGGATGTTCTCCTCCAGAACGAGGGGTGGGAGTGTTGGAAAAACCGAGGGCACGGGGGGTGGAGTGCTGTGCTAGCTCCAGCCCAGTCCATTCTTGAGTAGGCTGTGGGCCCAGGGATCGAAGGTCCACCGATCCCGAAAATTCTGAAGTCTCCCTCCTACCGGTATCATCTCACTTGGACTGTTGATAGACAGGCCCCACTTTTGGAGAAGATTTCTATTCTCCGTGGCGGCCTTATCAACAACATCTTTGACCAATTCGCTAGGGAAAAGGTCTTTGCCCTAAATGTTGGAGGAGATTAGTTTCCTTGGCTCGTGCCTCACCATAGCCGAGGTGAACACGAACTCCCTACAAGCTCTCCTCGCCCTGACGAAGCTGTAAAGATCCTTCGTCACTGTGGCCAGATGAGTCTTGGCCACTACCATGAACATTTCATAGACCTTGGGGTCACTTGCCATCGTCTCAAGAGTGGTCTGAAGAGACATTAGGGCAGCCAGTCTTTCTTTTGTCTCGAGCTCTCTCCGCAAAAGAAAGTCAGACAGCCTATGGAGGTTCTCACCGAACTAACGTCTGGCAATATCAGCCTCCAACTTCCCGACTGAGAAGGTAAGATGGACGTCCTTCCAGTCCTTGTGGTCCATGGGTAGTGCCAGCGACAAGGGTTTACACTCCTCCAGGGAGGGGCAAGGCTTGCCAGCCTCGACTGCTTTTAATACAGCCGCAAACCCTTTCTGCAAAAAGGGGAAGGCTCTAGCAGGAGAGGACAATAAGGAAGGGAGCTTCTTACTCAATGCAGCTACCTTTGAGTTCGTGAAGCCCCTCTCTTTCATCGAAGATGAAAGCAAAGCTTGAGCCTTAGCATGGTCCATCACTATGACCAGCTTCGGCTCTGTCTCCTCCTTTGAAGCTGGTTCCTTCCTCAACCGGACATAACAGTCCGGATATGACCCTTTGCTGGGCCAGAATTCCACCTCCTCAAGGGGAACTGAACCCAGCTTATCCGAGATGACGATCTTTCCAGTCGTCATCGGCATGTGCTCAGCATATCTCCACGGGTTAGCATCTGAGCACAAGGGAAGGTCTTTCACATTGAGCCTTTTCTTGGGCCCAAGTGATGCTGCAAGCTTCTGCATCTGCAGTTCCATTGCAGCCGTCTTCTCCATATTCTCCTTCTGCATTTGTTGGATCATTCCAACAATGGAGGAGAGGGCTTGTCCCAGCTCTACTGGGAGAGCGGACGATGTTGAGGGAATAGGTTCAGGGATCTGAACCGGAGCAGCCGACACCTCGTCGGCCTCTTCCTCTACAATGTCTGGGGCTTGATCTTCATCCTGGCCTCCTGCCAGTAGGTCTTCCTCCAGACGCTCGGACACATCTGACATCCTGTCGTCCAACTGGATGTCTTGCAAGGCGACCGCGACTTCAGCATCCACCTGGATATGAACTAGGGCGATCTCCTCTTGAGGCTGGGGAATCAGTGCATCAGCTGATGCCCTAGGGAAAAGGTAAGCCCTCATCTTCTCACTTGGAAGATAAAGTCCAGAGGTGTTCTTCTGGAAGCCCCTTACCCAGGTACGAAGCTTCTCCCTTGCTATATCCCTTGATTCCGCTTTCCTAGGGGAATCAAAAGCCTCAGTAATCAGGTTAGAACCCACGGTACATACCTGGGGGTCCCAATACCGGAGATCACCCTTGGAGACAGCACATGCTGCGTGCCTCCTACATAACTCATTTCCACAGTAGTTCTTACTGCGGACGTTTCAGAAAGCACTTCCGCACTTCGGACCTTCCTCCTGAAAAGAAAAGAAATTTCCATGAGTATCACGTGAGCTACGTATCACTGGATATGCACAGTTAGCATAACAAATCAGAAAGGAAAGACACACACTTGTGTTTCCCCCGCACAACCAATTGTTGCAGCCTTCCAGATAATAAGATCGTATGGTTAATCTGTCCTAGAGTATCCAATGAAAAATTTCCAGAGGAAACAGGTGGAGCTCACACCTAAGATATGATTTTAAAATACCGGATAATAGACAAGAAAGAACTCACTTTCTTATCTGTAAGGCAACACCAAAGGGCTGTGCAAGACAACACAAAAGTGTTAGAACACACAGTATTGTACCAATACTATACTATAGTTTTCTTGCTACAGTATATGTTATACTGAAGAATACTGGTACATTATAGAAGGTAATGTGCCGGCCGGCACACACCATAACTAGCTTTAAAGTATACTACTTAACAGCTATAAGGCGGCAGAACGCTGGTTCAAATGCATGTACCGGCCGGCAGTAACTGCCAGCCGGCAACAGCCAATGTCGGCTACACGAGGTAGCACACGGCTGCCGGCCACCGCTCGTAGCGACCGGCAGACAAGGGCGTGACAATGGCCGGCCGGCAAAAGTAAACAACCGATGTCGGCCAGCAGCAAAAGAACCAGAGGACTTCGACTGCCCGGCTGCCGGCCTCATAGGCCGGCAGCCGGGTCGAGTACAGCACTAGAAGAAAACAGAATGGATGCCGGGATAAAAGAGTATACTACCTCCAAGCCCGGCAATCCGAAAGAGTGCATATAAGGAATGGGAGAATCTAATTCAGGCTTCCTAACCAATGCCGTCTGGCTCTACAGACAGACATGGTAGAGGGACCAAGGGAGGTCCGGGCAGCACTCAAAGCAGAAGACCCTTGCCGGCCGGCAAAAGACTGATTCAATTCCACATCCTAACCTATCCTAGGTCCAGATGTAGAATGACGTACAGTACTGTAATGGCTAGGCCATTACGGAGATAGAGGGGGGAAGGGACAAAAGAGGGTCCTACCAACCTTGCTTTAGTGAAGAATCACCCGCAGCCAAGAAAACTCATCTTAGCCTAAGGGAGATCCAAGGAGGGAGGCCAGCAATACTTGCCAACCCCCAGTGAACCAAAGCAAGGAAGGTGTTGATACTCCCAGGGAAAGGATTTTATCCTCCCACCGAGAACAGCAACAAGGACTAGTCTGTTAGATCACAAAAGAAGGAATCATCTCGTACAGAAACCTTCGGCAGTGACCTAAGGAGGCTAAGCCTCCTATGTCTGTGTCAGGCCAGCGAGGGAGACTCTACCCCAAGCCAGACAAACACAGACTCAGACAAAAAAAACTCTGATGTTCTGTCCCTTTCTGAAGCCAGACTTACTGGAACAGGGAGGTACAGTAACACCCCAGTATAGTTATATCGAAAGTTAATTCAGATAAACCACTAGGGTTAAGCCCAAGGCTTAAACAGAGGGAAAGGGATTGCATATCTTCTCTGAAGAAAAGAAAGCAACTGGGGAGTATGAGAAAGTATACTAAGGCTCCATAAGCAACTTAGCCTAGGCACCAAAAGAATCGATTACCTAAATCACCGAAACTCACTCGAATACTATCTTGGAAATAATCAACATAATCTTAAATGTATAAAAAACAGCCTAAAGCTTCAATAAAATTTTAAAACACTCAGAAATCCAAAATCATGCAGGAAAGTACTAGGACCAAACAACTAGGCTACATGGCCTAGCGTAGGCCAGAGTTGACGAATACTTCGCCAAAATAAATAATACTAAAAGCACGAGAAAGGAAATCCTATGTAACGCTAAATAGCTAAAATTTATTAAAGCAAAACAACCGGCAATGTCGCTCTGGCTAACTAAAACTCATACTTAGCGAGCGAGAGCATCCATGACGCCTCCGGTAGGCAACGGCTCTTGTAACAAAGATTATCACTAATAATCACGTTAAATTTACCAAGAGCCTACATTTATACATAAAAGAAATGGTACTCAACTTATCAGAGGCAGACGAAGTTGGAGAAGCCATGAAAAGATGAAAAAATCCAAGATTGCAAGAAACACAGGAAAAAACACCGAGTTGTTAAGCTACGCAAAAAGGAATACAGATGGCGCCAGAATCGGCGCAATACACGCTTACGAAACGGGAGAAGAGAGAGCCTTGGGAACGGCTCCCCCTTTTCTTTCTCGTTTTCATTTTCTTGCCAATTGACCCCTTCGAAGTGTTATCTCTGTTCGGGGTGCAGATTACCATGTGGCGTGTCAAGAATACGTCCTCTGATATTTCGCGATATCCCTTTCATTAGGGATATTCGCTCCAGGAGTTAGAATTCTGGGTACCTTAAGGTAAATTCTCTGGGAATATCGCCGTAGTTGTAATATACCCTAGGAAGCTACTCTATAGGAACTTCCATCAGGACGACATGGCTTGAGCCCAAAAATATATATATATACACACACATATATATATATATATATATATATATATATATATATATATATATATATATATATATATATATATATATATATATATATATATATATATATATATACATCGAAATATATATATATATATATATATATATATATATATATATATATATATATATATATATATATATATATATATATATATATATATATATATATATATATATATATATATATATATATATATATATATATATATATATATATATATATTTATTTATATATATACAGTATATATATATATATATATATATATATATATATATATATATATATATATATATATATATATATATATATATATATATATATATATGCAGAATCACATGGGCCCCAGAAAAAGCTCAATGTGAAATACCTTCCCTTGTGCTCAGATGCTAACCCATGGAGGTATGCTGAGCACATGCCGATGACGACTGGAAAGATCGTCATCTCGGATAAGCTGGGCTCAGTTCCCCTGGAGGAGGTGGAATTCTGGCCCAGCAAGGCATCATATCCGGACTGTTATGTCCGGCTGAGGAAGGAACCAGCTTCAAAGGAGGAGACAGAGCCGAAGGAGGTCATAGTGATGGACCATGCTAAGGCTCAAGCTCTACTTTCATCCTCGATGAAAGAGAGGGGCTTCTCTAACTCAAAGGTAGCCGCATTGAACAGGAAGCTCCCTTCCTTTGTGTCCTCGCCTACTAGAGCCTTCCCCTTTTTACGGAAAGGATTTCTGGCTGTACTAAAAGCAGTCGAGGCCGGCAAGCCTTGCCCCTCCCTAGAGGAGTGTAAACCCTTGTCGCTGGCCCTGCCTATGGACCACAAAGACTGAAAGGACGTCCATCTTACGTTCGCAGTTGGAAAGTTGGAGGCTAATATTGCCGGATGTCAGTTCGGCGAGGACCTCCCTAAGCTGTCTGACTTTCTTTTGCGAAGAGAGTTCGATACAAAAGAAAGACTGACTGCCTCAATGTCTCTTCAGACTACTCTCGAGACGATGGCAAGTGACCCCAAGGTCCATGAAATGTTCATGGTATTGGCCAAGACTCATCTGGCCACAGTGACGAAGGACCTTTATGGCTTTGTCAAGGCAAGGAGAGCTTGTAGGGAGTTCGTGTTTACCTCGGCTACGGTGAGGCACGAGCCAAGGAAACTAATCTCCTCCAACATTTGGGGAAAAGACCTTTTCCCTACCGACTTGGTCAAAGAAGTTGTTGATAAGGCTGCCTTGGAGAATAGAAACCTTCTCCAGAAGTGGGGCCTGGCTATCAAAAGAAAGTCCTCAACCAAAAAGGAAGACTATGAGGACTAGGCTACCATCTCGGCCAGCCAAGCCTGTTAGACAGCAACAGCAACTACAATTGCCATTGCCCCCAGTGCCCCAGATCGTGGCACAAACCCCGACCACTTTTCAGTGGGTACCCCAGGCCTTGTCGACACAGTCCATGGCATTCACCCCAGCGTTCGAAGGGCAGTCTACTTCCTTTCGAGCAAAGCCTAGGGGAGCAGCCAGAGGCTTGTCTAGATGCCCCTCAAGGGGAAGGGGATTCAGAGGTGGTCGTGGTCAGGAAGGCAAGACCTCAGGACGGCAGTCCAAGTGAGGTGATACCGGTAGGAGAGAGACTTCTGAAATTTCGGGATCGGTGGACCTTCGATCCCTGGGCCCACAGCCTACTCAAGAATGGACTGGGCCGGAGCTGGTACAGCACTCCACCCCCGTGCCTTCGGTTTTTCCAACACTCCACCCCCGTTATGGAGGAGTACGTTCAAGAACTGTTGGAGAAAAAAGGTGATCCGAAGGGTGAAGCCCATCAATTTCTAAGGGAGGCTGTTTTGTGTTCCCAAGAAAGACTCGGAAAAGCTCAGAGTCATTTTGGACTTGACGCCACTCAACAAGTTTATAGTGAATTGCAAATTCAAAATGCTAACACTGCAACACATAAGGACCTTACTGCCCAAGAGGGCATATTCCGTCTCTATAGACTTGTCAGACGCCTATTGGCACATTCCAATTAGCCATCGACTCTTCCCCTACCTAGGGTTCAGGCTACAACGAAGACTATACGCCTTCGGAGCCATACCATTTGGGCTAAACATAGCCCCAAGGATTTTTACGAAGCTTGCGAGCGTAGCTCTCAAACAATTACGCCTAAAGGGAATTCAGGTAGTAGCCTACCTGGACGACTGGTTGGTGTGGAAAGCATCTGAGACAGAATGCTTGCAAGCTTCCAGTCAAGTGATCCAGTTCCTAGAGTACCTAGGCTTCAAGATCAACAGAAAAAAGTCTCGACTTTCTCCATCTCAAAAGTTCCAGTGGCTGGGAATACACTGGGACCTTTTGTCACACCGTTTCTCCATCCCGGCGAAGAAAAGGAAGGAGATAGCGGGTTCTGTCAAGAGACTTCTAGATTCCGAAAGGATATCAAGACGCGAGCAGGAGAGGGTACTGCGCTCTCTCCAGTTTGCTTCGGTGACAGACCCAGTGCTAAGAGCACAGCTAAAGGATGCAACCGGAGTTTGGAGAAGTTATGCATCAAACGCGCGAAGAGATCTGAGAAGGCCAGCCGCTTCGGCTAAGTACTCTTCTCAGGCCTTGGTCCCAAGCCAGACATCTAAAAAAGTCGGTTTTTCTTCAGCCACCTCCCCCGTCGGTGACGATTCACTCAGATGCCTCGAAGGAGGGATGGGGAGGTCACTCTCATCGGAAAAAAGTTCAAGGGACTTGGTCCAAGCTATTCAAGACCTTTCACATAAAACTTTCTAGAAGCTAGGGCAGTGCTCCTTACCTTAAAGAAAGTCTCCCCGCATCACTTGATCCACATAAGGTTGGTGATGGACAGCGAGGTAGTTGTGAGATACTTGAATCGACAAGGATCGAGGTCACCACCTCTCAACCAGGGGATGTT
>NC_090734.1:31169018-31171518 GCF_036898095.1 Palaemon carinicauda | reverse complement strand
ATAATCGGGTGAATATTAGGCTACTATAATATGCCTGAGAGGTATATGTCTCATAGACCTTAGGAACAACATAAAAACACGCTGGGAGATGAACCTGAGATATATACTAACTGATTAGGTAACATTTCTTTCATTTTAAGAAATTATGATGTACGATTTATTTTATAATCAGCTTTAAAATGGTGTTGTTTTGAAGATCACCAACTTCCTAAAATTTACTGGAATTTGATTAAACCTTATAAATTTTCACCTTATAGTCATATGGTTAAGAATAATACCTTTAATTTTGTTTGTTCCATAAATAATAATATTCCTCTTTCAAGATAATTTGACCAGGCCACCAGCCACCAGTTGCAATTCTACTGCTAGAGAGTTATGCGGTCCTTTGATACATATGCACTGAATAGTCTGGCCTACTCTTTATATATATTCCTCAGTCCTCATTTACCCCTAAAACACAGAGATTACCAAACAAATTTTCTTCTCCCAACGGTTTTCTATAGCATTATAGTTATTCAGAAGTTATTTTCCTCTTGGTAAGGGTAGAAGAGACTCATCAGCTATGATAAGCAGCTCTCCAAAATGAAACCATTGTTCTCTTGCCTTGGGTAGTGCCATAGCCTCTGTACCAGGGTCTTCTACTTTCTTTGATTAGAGCTCTCTTGCTTAAGGATACACTTGGGCACACTATTCTATGTTATTTCTCTTCCTCGTGTTTTGATAAAGTTAGTATAGTTTGTATAGGAAATATTTATTTCAATGTTGTTACTGTTCTTAAAATATTCTATTCTTCCCTGTCCTTTTTCTCACAGTGCTTTTCCAAGTTGGAGCTCCTGGAAGTATAGCATTTTTCTTTTCCCACTAGGGTTTTAGCTTAGCAACTAATAATAATAACAATAATAATAATAATAATAATAATAATAATAATAATAATAATAATAATAATAATAATAATAATATGATAAAATTTCTTGTTGTAATAAAAAAGAAACCACTTACTAGCTTTCAAAGAGAAAAAGCAAATAATAAGCAATAATTGACTTTTGGGTTGGTTGTATCTATGTTAATATGTATAACAATATCTAGGTAATTTTATCAATAACCGTGATTCTTTCCAAATCTTAGAAAACAAGCAACATATACGATTCTGTTACGAACCAGGTCTCACTCAGTATCACAATCCAAATGAATTTTGTAAGATGAGTAATTCCCATTGGGAATTTAATCGACTTTCCAATATCAAGACAAAGTAAAGTTGACCATTAAATTCGGCCACCTAGATTTCAGGAATGGTCTAAATAAAAAAATTACTTTTATTTACACATGGCAACTAATGATGGAAGTACTCTTCATACATACATATACCAAGGCACTTCCCCAGATTTTGGGGGGTAGCCGACATCAATCAAATGAAACAAAAAAGGTAACCTCTCCTCTCTACGTTCCTCCCAGCCTGACAAGGGATTCAACCTAGTTTGGCTGGTACTGCTAGGGTGCCACATCCCACCCTCCCCCGTTATCCACCACAGATGAAGCTTCATAACGCTGAATCCCCTATTGCTGCTACCTCCGCGGTCATCCAAGGCACCAGAGGAAGCAGCAGGGCCTACCGGAACTGCGTCACAATCGCTCACCATTCATTCCTATTTTTAGCACGCTCTCTTGCCTCCCTCACATCTATCCTTCTATCACCCAGAGCTTTCTTCACTCCATACATCCACTCAACCTTGGCCTTCCTCTTTTACTTCTCCCATCAACTCTTGAATTCATCACCTTCTTTATCAGACAATCATTTCTAATTCTCTGAACATGGCCAAACCACCTCAACACTTTCATATCCACTCTAGCTGCTAATACATTTCTTACACCCATTCACACCCTCACTACTTCGTTCGTAACCCTATGTACTCGAGTTACACCAGCCATACTCCTTAGAAACTTCATCTCAAACACATTCAATTTCTGTCTCTCCCTCAGTTTAATTCCCCACAACTCCAGTCCATACATCACAGTTGGTAAACTCACTTTCTCATACAGAACTCTCTTTACATTCATGCCTAACCCCCTATTCTTTACTACTCCCTTAACTGCCCCCAACAGTTTGCATCCTTCATTCACCCTCTGATGTGCATCTTCTTCCACTCTATCATTTGCTGGAACAACAGACCCCTAGTACTTAAACTGATCTACCTCCTAGAATAACTTTCCATTCAACATGACATTCAACCTCGCACCACCTTCCCTTCCCGTACATCTCATAACCTTACTCTAACCCAGATTAACTCTCAACTTCCTTCTCTCACACACCCTTCCAAATTCTGTCACTAATCGACCAAGCTTTTCTTCCGCGTCGCAACCAGTACAGTATCATCCGCAAACAACAACTGATTTATCTCCCATTCATGGTAATTCTCGTCTACCGGTTTCATTCCTCGTTCAAGCACTCGAGCATTCACCTCTCCCACCACTCCATCAACATATAAGCTAAACAACCACGGTG
>NC_090734.1:31126518-31149018 GCF_036898095.1 Palaemon carinicauda | reverse complement strand
AACATCGGCCGGTCTCCCAGTAGAACTGGGACAGGCCCTCTCTTCGATTGTTGGAATGATCCAACAAATGCAGAAGGAGAATCAGGAGAAGGCGGCTGCTATGGAACTGCGTATGCAGTCCCTGGCAGAATCACGTGGGCCCGGAAAAGGCTCAATGTGAAAGACCTTCCCTTATGCTCAGATGCTAACCCATGGAGGTATGCTGAGCACATGCCGATGACGACTGGAAAGATCGTCATCTCGGATAAGCTGGGTTCAGTTCCCCTAGAGGAGGTGGAATTCTGGCCCAGCAAGGCATCATATCCGGACTGCTATGTCCGGCTGAGAAAAGAACCAGCTGCAAGGGAGGAGACAGAGCCGAAGTAGGTCATAATTATGGACCACGCTAAGGCTCAAGCCCTACTTTCATCCTCGATGAAAGAGAGGGGCTTCTCTAACTCGAAGGTAGCTGCATTGAGCAAGAAGCTCCCTTCTTTTTTGTCCTCTCCTGCTAGAGCCTTCCCCTTTCTACAGAAAGGGTTTGCGGCTGTCCTAAAGGCAGTCGAGGCCGGCAAGCCTTGCCCCTCCCTGGAGGAGAGACGGGCACCTACTACCACTGCTCACCCCTGACCAACGACTCCACAACCATTTACTGGTTCCCATCGTCTGCAGTTATTCTATTACCACTCCAGACTTGGGGCTGCTGCCAAAAAAATTGCGAACTGTTGTCAATGGCTAAGAAATGTGTAAGTAGGCCATCGCTTTTGACAGTAGCCATCTATCCTGATAGTATTTTCTTTTTAAATAATGCAGGTAGACACATGTGATTTTTGTAGACACGTCTTATGGCATTGTATTCCGAAAAGGCCACTCTCCAACACTCAACATAGCCTGTCTTAGCCTGTCGACATCTGTCTGGGATCTGCCAACAGATCTCTTATACCCACAGTACACATGGTTATGAAAACCTCCTATTATCACTAAGAAGGAACAAATATAATTGGAGGTTTCTTGTTAATGATATCACATTGCCAACCGTCACCGACAAATATTCAACATAGGCTCTTAGTTATCAATATGTAGGTGAAACTTGTACTGCTGTACAAGTTTCACCTACCTGTTGTGGTTATTATCAGCGAATCTCCTGATAATCACTCTACATCAGACAACTGCATATAATCCTCCTGACATAAGCATGATTGAACATTTTCATCACACGTCCAAAGATGATATGATGTTCCGCTGCAAAAACTCCAACTGGTTTACCCAACATATATATCGGCAACAGAAAATAGTTTACGATGACCACTGAGTTATCTCTCTTTTTTTTTTTTTTTTTTTTTTTTTAATACAACCTCTTCCTACAATCTCCAGTGACTATGTTAAGTTCTGAGAAAATTCATTCAATGCTGCCAGACTTACATGCCTCTGGCTTAACAACACATACTGATATCTTTGCACTTTACAGAGCACGTATTTCTTTCAAGCAATACAAGCAAGTCACCACTAATGCCCTCACATACGAGCTGTTCCTGGTGATTCGTCGCAATCCGAAGCCTTCCTAATCAACATTTGTGGCAAAGAAGACCGAGTTTTCATTAATGGCCTAAAGCCTATACATCTGGAAAATGGCCCACCTATAGTACATCTCTCAAGACCAGGGTTCCTCAATTCACATGCATGTTTTTTTAGTGGGAGTCATTTACGACATGTTTTCCACGTGCTCGTACGCCGTAACAGCATTTTCTTTTTTATTGTATATCACGCTCTTCAACTCTGTAAACGGAACCTTTTAAAGCCTTTTTTTTCTAGAATTATTTTTTTTCTTGCATTTCTGTGATCTTTTACTGAACTTGTTCTATAGAAACTCAATATCTGTTGAAATAAAGTTAGTTGCATTTACCTTGCTTCGCAGTTACAACCTAACGTGTAATGCTCACATTACATAACAATTATTCTTCCCTCAAGAGGTTAACTATTACACTAATTTTTTTTTTCAGTGGCTACTTTCCTTCTGGTCAGGGTAGAAGAAACTCTTTAGCTATGGAAGGTAGCTCTCCTAAAAGAAGAATACTCCAAAATCAAACCATTGTTCTTTAGTTTTGGGTAGTGATATAGCCTTTGTCCCATGATCTTCCCATGTCTCTGATTAGTGTTCTCTTAGGGGTCTACAGTTTTATGCATTTCTCTTCCTCATTTTTTTTTTTGTTTACTTGTGTGTTGACCAGGCTTAATAGAAGGGCCTTGGATGCTTGGTGGGGGTTTAGCAAGAGGTTGTCTTGTCCTTAGGTATTTCTTTATCTTTTCAGAATCTTCCTCACTGTAATGTCTTCAGATGAAGAGGCTATCCTGGAGATTTTTTAGCCATGCACGGCGAATCAGGTACACCATGTTAACCAAGTTTTCCGTATGTTCGTCCTTAGATTTGGGTTTTATCAATCACTTTATTTAAATAGAAAAAAAAATATGTTATCATTTTCAAATTAGATTTATAAGTATGATGAACCTCTCCATTGGCATTAATTCTTAACCTGTGTGGAAATTTTAAACTTAGTTTTATAAGTATGATAGATCTTTATTGCTGTTAATTCTAATCCTATCTGGACTTTGCCAGTCCTCTTTACTGTATTGCACTTCATGGTCTGCCTCCAAATATTCAAGACATTTCAGATGCTTCTAGTCTACACAGCAAATTATTCTTTTTGTGTCAGAAGGTTTGGTTTCTCATATGAAATACTCCCTTAAGGTATTTATAACTGATTTCAAATAAAAAATAATTTTGGAAATCAATGCCATTCCTAGGGCCAGGTGAATGACTGTTTATATTAAGAGTGAGTACCTTGCTTCTCATAAGTTCTGCAATGGATATAAATTTTATGAGATGCAGGTATTAAAAGGTTTTTAGCAGGCATAACAACAAGTATTTTTGTTTGATCTACTTTAATCAAGACTTAGATGATTCTATCTTAATTGACTTCTTATGAGTAGGGCAAAGAAGCAGATGATTGAAAGGCTTTTTGCTTTGTTATTTTATTGTTAGTGATTTAAATGACGAAAATAGGGAGAGGTTATATTTTCTTTCACATAATGATTTCGATAGTTTAAGAGCTTTGGATTTTACCTCTGAATCATAAGTGAAACTATTCACAGGTTTGTTAACTGCTTGAACCTCGTATACATGGACTCTCTTAGTGTTATAACAAGTAAGGCTGTTTCTCCAGTTGGGAAATCTGATTATGTCTGGATTTCATTAATGGTGAAGAGTGAGCAGTGTTTATCGGTTGTCATACGCATGTAAGATTTATATATAATCTAAAGCTAATTTAATTAAATTTGGAGTGTTCTTTTGAGCTAGAGTGGTTAACAGTTATATAATAGTGTAGAGCCTATTGTTTCTTAGAATGAGAATCTGAATAAGATAATTGATTGGTTTATCCCATTTAGTGTTCTACGGTACTGAGGGAAATACAAACCCTGGTTCAATGATGAGTGTATTATTATTATTATTATTATTATTATTATTATTATTATTATTATTATTATTATTATTACTATCCAAGCTACAACCCTACTTGGAAAAGCAAGATGCTATAAGCCCAGGGGCTCCAACAGGGAAAAATAGCCAAGTGAGGAAAGGAAATAAGGAAATAAATATATGAAGAGAACAAATTAACAATAAATCATTCTAAAATAAGTAACATCGTCAAAACAGGCATGTCATATATAAACTATTAACAACATCAAAAACAAATATGTTATAAATAAACTATAAAAAGACTCATGTCTGCCTGGTCAACAAAAAAGCATATGCTCCAAATTTGAACTTTTGAAGTTCTACTGATTACACCACCCGATTAGGAAGATCATTCCACAACTTGGTAACAGCTGGAATAAAACTTCTAGAGTACTGCGTAGTATTGACCCTCGTGATGGAGAAGGCCTGGCTATTAAAATTAACTGCCTGCCTAGTATTACGAACAGGATAGAATTGTCCAGGGAGATCTGAATGTAAAGGATGGTCAGAGTTATGAAAAATCTTATGCTACATGCATAATGAACTAATTGAACGACGGTGCCAGAGATTAATATCTAGATCAGAATTAAGAAATTTAATAGACCGTAAGTTTCTGTCCAACAAATTAAGATGAGAATCTGCAGCTGAAGACCAGACAGGAGAACAATACTCAAAACAAGGTAGAATGAAAGAATTAAAACACTTCTTCAAAATAGATTGATCACCGAAAATCTTGAAAGACTTTCTCAATAAGCCTATTTTTTGTGCAATTGAAGAAAACACAGACCTTATATGTTTCTCAAAAGTAAATTTACTGTCGAGAATCACACCTGAAATTTTGAAAGAGTCATACATATTTAAAGAAACATTATCAATACTGACCTACTTACAATCATACTTTGAGTTTTGTTAGGATTCAACTTCATACCCCATAATTTGCACCATGCGCTAATTCTAGCTAAATCTCTATTAAGGGATTCACCAACCCTAGATCTACATTCAGGGGATGGAATTGATGCAAAGAGAGTAGCATCAACTGCATATGCAACAAGCTTGTTTTCTAGGCCAAACCACATGTCATTTGTATATAGTATGAAAAGTAATGGGCCAAGTACACTACCCTGTGGAACACCGGATATCACATTCCTATAATCACTATGGTGCCCATCAACAACAACTCTTTGAGATCTATTACTTAAACAAATCAATAATAATGCTAAAAAACAACCCACCCACTGCCAACTGTTTCAGTTTGAAAACAAGGGCCTCATGATTAACACGGTCAAAGGCAGCACTAAAATCAAGGCCTATCATACGAACTTCCCGACCACAATCAAGGGATTTCTGTACAGCATTGGAGATTGTGAGAAGGGCATCACATGCTCCAAGGCTTTTACGAAAACCAAATTGCAAACTAGGGAGTAGATGATTACCTTCAGCAAACCTATTAAGACGTTTTGCCAGAAGACGTTAAAAAACTTTAGATAATATGGGAGTTATGGAAATTGAGAGGTAATCAGTGGGATTTGAACTACCACAAACACAATTACATAGAGGAGTAACATTACCAATTCTCCAAATAGTACTAAAAGCTCCTCTTCTTGCTAACTTGCGCAAAATAACAGATAACTTTGGAGCTAAGAAATCGGCTGTCTTTATAAAAAAAAAAGGAAAAATACCATTTGGGTCTACACCTCCATAAGCATCAAGGTCCACCAACAGAGCTTTAATCTCACGAGATCGAAAAGCTAAACTAGTTAGTTTAGCCACAGGAAAACAGGGATGAGGAAGTTCAAGTTTTTCATTTCTCTGTTTACTGTCAAAAACATCAGCCAAAAGGGGTGCCTTTTCCTTTGGACAGTGAGTGACTGAGCCATCTGGTTTAAGTAAGGGAGGAACTGTTGCATCTACACCAAAGAGTGCAGCTTTAAGGGTAGACCACCATTTATATTCCTGAGTTGTACCAGAAAATGTTTCTTTTATGGTTAAATTGTACTCCTTTTCAGTTGAGGCATAAACTCTCTGAGCAAAAGCTTGAAGCTGAGTATAGTTGTTCCAGGTCAAATGTGATCTGTTACCCTTCCAAAGATGATAGGCCTCCTGTTTCTCCAAATATGCACGTCTACAATCATCATTAAACCACGGTTTGTCCTTCACTCGGTACCTTAGCACACGAGAAGGGATACGCCTATCAATTATGTTGACTAGATTCTCATTCAAAGGGACAACAGGATATACACTAATATATAATTTTGACCAATTCAGGCTCAAAAGATTATGTAAAATCCCATTCCAGTCTGCTTGGGATTTCATATAAATTTTACAAGAATATGATATATCAGGGACAGGCTGCTCAGTCTTCACTAATAATGAAATCAAGGCATGATCAGATGTCCCAACTGGAGAACCAACCTTACTAGTTATAACACCCGGGGAGTCAGTGTATACGAGGTCCAAGCAATTACCAGACCTGTGCGTAGCTTCATTTATGATTTGCTCACAGCCTGATTCAGAGGCAAAGTCTAAAGCTCTTAAGCCATGGCGATCGGTAGGAGAGATAGAACTTAACCACTCCCTATGGTGAGCATTAAAATCATTAACAAAGACAAAAGAATCCTTTCTATCATCTTCTTGTATCTTAGCCATAATGGTAAGAAGACAATCGAAGAATGAATCATCTTTGTCTGGATTCCGGTAGATCGAACACAAATAAAAGTTGTTATGCCTGCCAAAAACTTTTATTACCTGAATCTCATGACATCCACATTGATAGCAGGACTTATGAGAAGCAGGGTACTCGGACCTAATATACACCGTCATTCCCCTGGCCCTAGGGATGGCATCACGTTTCAGCATTATTGGCTTCTTAAAACCAGTTATAAGGAGCTCAGATGAGTGCCTCCTATTAGAAACCAAAGTTTCTGAGCACAAAAGAATATCGTACTCTCTGGACGCAACTGTAAGGTCTTGGATATTTGCATGAAGACCACGAATATTGCAATACAGATGACGATATTGACGAAATCTAGGACATACTGGTCCCGGTTTTCGCTCAATGTCTCCAGACAGCATAAGAATTAATTGAAATAAAAAAGAGACATTATACATAAAAACTAGACTAACAAGAATTATAACGAAAACAATATGTACAGAATTATAAACAAAGTGATTGATGATACCCATAGACTATAGTAAAAAGTCCGAAAAACTGGTCAACATGGAGGAGCCGATACACCATGCAAGGCTAAATACCCTCCAGGATAGCCACATCAACTTAAGGGAGGACAGTAAGGATGGTTTTGAGAAAAAAAATAATCAGAAAAAGGAAAAGACAACCTCTTGATAAACCACCAAGCATCCATGGCCCTTCTATTAAGCCTGCCCAACACACCATTTCAAAAAAACAAGAGGAAGAAAAAAAAGGAAAAAAATAAATAAAATAGAATAGTTTGCCTGAGTGTACCCTCAAGCAAGAGAACTCCGACCCGAGACAGTGGAAGACCATGGAACAGAGGCTATGGCACTACCCAAGACAAGAGAACAGTGGTTTAATTTTGGAGTGTTCTTCTCCTAGAAGAGCTGCTTGCCACAACTAAAGAGTCTCTTCTACCCTTACCAAGAGGAAAGTACACGTGTTTAATTGTAGAAGTAGGGGGCCTATTATCTTTTTTAAGGGTAACACACCAGACCTGACTTGGAATAACATATATGCCCAGCTTGAAGCAATTGCTCAGAGAGTGTATACTTCAACTGAAAGAGAATAACATTTAACTATAAAGGAAACCCTTTCTTGCAAAGCCCAGAAACATAAGTGGTGGGCTACCTTAAATCGGCACCTCCGGTATAGATATGATAGTTCCTTCTCAACTAAAACCCGATGGCTCTGTCACCCACTGTCCAAAGTAAAAAGTAACTCAATAGGCGAGAGCCTTTAGTTATCTATGGAAGCGATATCCCTAAGATACCTTGATTCTCTACTCTTCCGGAGGTGGATAGTTTCCACAACCCTTCAATCCTGTTTTCTGATGGCTAACTAACAAGTTTAGCTTTTCAATCTCGTAAAACTAAAATTGGCTTTATGGTCATTGATGCTTTTGCAGGTGTAGACCTAAATTGTATTTTCCTTTTTTTTCATGAATACTGGTGTTTTCTTAGCTCCTATCTCGTTTGTTATTTTCTGCAAGTTAGCAAGAACAGGTTCTGCTAGCACTTGTTGGAGATTTGGTAATGTTACTCTATTATGTAAATGCATTTTCGTACCTCAAGTACATCTGATTACCGTCAAATTCCCATAACTCCCATATCAAAGTTTTAGAACATACTTTGGCAGAATGTCTAATTAGGTTCGCTGAAGTTGACCGTCTGTTCCTATGAGCATGTGAGGCCCTAGGTATAATTTCCAATGCTGTACAGAAATCCGTTTTCTTATTAGAAATTTCATAAGATTGGCCTTGATTTTAGTGTAACCTTTGACTCTGTTATCCATATGGTACTTGTTTTCAAACTGGAACAGTTGGGAGTGGGTGGGTCTTTTCTTAGCATCATTATTGAATTTTATGTAATAAATCACAAATAGTTGTTGCTGATGGGAACCAGAATTGGTACAGGAATTTGATATCTGCGAATCCTCCAGGAGATGTTTTTAGCCCCTTACTTTTTTGGACATGTTATTTGGCCTAGAAAACAAGCTTGATACATATGCAGATGGTGTTACCCTTCTTGCGTCAGTTCCATCTCCTGATGCATATCTGGATCCCCTAATATTGACCTAGATTAAATTAGTGCATGTTGCAAATTATGGTGGTTAAGTTAAAAAAAAAAAACATGATTGTAACCAGGTAGAGAACAGTGGCTCCTTAAACTTCGAATCTCAGCATTGATTGGGACGATTAAGTCCAGGGTGAGTGTGTAGGTACATACTGTACTACAAACTAAATGAGGGCACCAAGTGCCTACATAGACTGTTCCTTCTTTCAAAGGTGAACCAAGCATAAGTACAGACATGTGTGCCGAGCGTTTCTAACGCTAATGTGATTGATTTGTAATACAGACTTTTATGACTTGATACCTCGGTATCTTATTAATGTGGCGTTTAATGGTTTTTCTTTCAGATAAACAAGTTCTGTTTACTATCATACTTATGCTTAAAGTTTTGGGTTATCCTCTTATATATATATATATATATATATATATATATATATTTGTTGTTAACCTGTCTGTTTATTGTCTGTCAATAAACTTGTTCTTGAGAACCTTGCGTCTCTTTCACCTGTGTCAATTTATTGGTATAATTGAGCATTCAATTCTATGTATCTTATCTGGGATAATTCTGATAGAATTGTTCTGTTATGCAAGCTATGTTGCATTGGTTTATGTAGTCCCCTAATGGGAGGATTCCGTCCCATAAAGGGACGAGGGCGGTTTTATTAGTTTCTTCCTATGCGGATATAAACCTTTGTCCAATACAAGTATTGTGCGGATTACTGGTCAATATATATTGACGCAGTGGTTCTATATAAACTATGCTTTACTTAATATAGGGCGAGACCACTATATTAGCTTGCCTGGTATTCATACATAGATATATGTACTCTTCGAGACTTTTCCAGAGTCTAGTAGGACTCTTCCCTGTAGGGGGCAGGAAGCTCTAACATAGTTTATAGTTAGTTGAAAAGATGTATAACGGTAACATCTTAGGTCTCTAGGTCTAGTCGACCGGGAAAAAATTACCTCCGAGGAGTACGGCACGTTCTGAGAATCCACAGATACAGTAATGCTCTGGTACACTTCCATCAGGACGACATTGCTTGAGCCCAAAAAACGGATTTTGAGCGAAGTGAAAAATCTATTTTTGGGTGTGATGGCCATGTCGTCCTGATGGACCCGCCCTTGCCTTTCTAAGAAAGGGCTGTAGGACCCCTCCCTACATACAGTATCTGTAGCACCTCGTGTATGCTACAAGGAATACAGATGGCGCCAGGATTGGCGCCAGGCACGCATAAGAATCGGAGGATAGGGAAGCCTTGGGAGCGGCTCCCCTTTTTCTTTCCCGAATTCATATCTCGCCAATCACCTCCTACGAGACGAAATCTCTGTCCAGGATGTAGATTGCCATGTGGCGTGTCTAGAATACGTCCTCTGATATGTCGCGATATCCCTTTCACGAGGGATACTCGCTCCAGGAGTTAGAATTCTGGTACCTTAAGGTAAATTCTCTGGGAATATCGCCGTAGTTGTAATATACCCTAGGAAGCTACCCAATAGGAACTTCCATCAGGACGACATGGCCATCTCACCCAAAAATAGATTTTTCGATTCGCTCAAAATCCGTTATATATATATATATATATATATATATATATTATTATTATTATTATTATTATTATTATTTGCTAAGCTACAACCCTAGCTGGAAAAGCAAAATGCTATATGCCCAGGGGCCCCAACAGGGAATATAGCCCAGTAAGGAAAGGAAAGAAGGAAAAATAAAATATTTTAAGAAGAGTAACATTAAAATAAATATTTCCTATATAAACTATGAAAACTTTAACAAAACAAGAGGAAGAGAAATTAAATAGAATAGTGTGCCTGATTGTACCCTGAAGCAAGAGAACTCTAACCCAAGACAGTGGAAGACCATGGTACAGAGGCTATGGCACTACCCAAGACTAGAGAACAATGGTTTGATTTTGGAGTGTCATTCTCCTAAAAAGAAAGAGCTGCTTACCATAGCTAAAGAGTCTCTTCTACCCTTACTAAGAGGAAAGTAGCCACAGAACAAATACAGTGCAGTAGTTAACCCCTTGAGCGAAGAAGAATTGTTTAGTAACCTCAGTGTTGTCAGGTGTGTGAGGACAGAAGAGAATCTGTTAAGAATAGGCCAGACTATTCAGCGTATGTGTAGGCAAAGAGAAAGAACCGTAACCAAAGAGAAGGATCCAACGTAGTACTGTCTGGCCAGTCAAAGGACCCCATAACTCTCTGGCGGTAGTATTTCAACGGGCGGCTGGTGCCTTGGCCAACCTACTACCTCATATATATATATATATATATATATTTATATATATAAATATATATATATATATATGTGTGTATATATATATATATATGTGTGTGTGTGTGTGTGTCCGTATATATATATATATATATATGTATATATATATGTATATATATATATATACATGTGTATATATATATAAATATATATATATATATATATATATTATGTAACTATACATATATATATATATATATATATGTGTGTGTGTGTGTGTCCGTATATATATATATATATACTGTATATATATATATATATATATTTATATACACGGACACACAAATATGCATATATGTGTCCATATATATATAAATATATATATATATATATATATATATATTTATATATATATATATATATATACATAGATACATATATGTGTCCATGTATATATATATATATATATATATACATATATATATATATATATATGTGTGTGTGTTTGTGTGTGTGTGTGTGTGTGTATGTGTAAAGTAATACCATTGCAGTGGATGAGCCTGGAAGAATACATGCGAGGCACATGCTTACCCCAACCATATATAAAGTCATAGATGTAAAATAATATGGCCTGCTCTTGATAGGTGAACTTTTGGTTAGTTATTTTGAAAGAGACACCCAGGTTTCAGGCAATCATAGGAAGCCCAGCCTTCTTTGGACGAATGATAAAAATTAAATCCTTTGGTGTGCGACAGATCATAAGGAAAATGCCCATGTAAGGCGGCCTCACCGGTGGTTTGCTAGCGTCATTTGGCAGAAAGACTTGCTTTGCCATTTACATATTTTTTGGTATTTTTTATTTTTCTGGAGTCTTCTATACATATGGCATTGAGTAAATATTCCATCAGCATGAAATAAGTGCTGGAGATTACCAAAGAAAGTTGCAGACAGAAAATAATTGCAAGAATTGAGCCTTCTCTAGGAGTGGTCCCTAGTACAAGGAGGACGCAGGGAAGATGGAAATACTAGTATAAGTCATTGAAGCGTTCAACCATTCCATTAGACTCAGAGTTCTAAGCAGTTGTCCGATGTAGTATCATTCGCTAATGATGTCCACAATTGAGATGAGAAAGTTGTACCCATTTTAGAAGTAATATGCTCTAGGATACCAAATCTTTCTATCCACTCTGAAAATAAGGCAGAGGTAAATGAATGCATTTGGCTGTCTATCACTTTCACCATTTCATCAGTCTTACTGAATAAATGCCATGACCTCTGCCTTCACTAGACAATTCATAGCTAAATACAACTTCACTATACAATGCATGCCTCAAAATTAATCCCATTACTGATGCCTTGTGAAGAAACATATTTGCCTCCATTAACCAGGGATTACAACACATTAGAAGAAGCTCAATGAAAAGCCCTGGAGTTCTAAGTGTGCAGGACATACTGGGAAGACGTCGCCCTTGACGACTCTAATGCCACCTTCTTCAACGATATCAGTCCTGGTAGACTGCGATAACTGGCCCAATGAGCTGACAGTTGTTTGATTTCATCCATGCCTTCCCACACCATTCTCGTCACCTGCTGAGGATTAGACACCACCAGCTATTTGTGGTGGAAGGTGAAGTATCTACATTCTAGGACAGTTTTATGCTGAAAAAGGCCTATTGAAGAAGCAAACTCATTAATTCTTGTAGTGCTTTGACAATTGAGGGCATAGGAAAGTTCTGAATAGCAAATACATTTTCAGTAGGGGTTATACGCCTTCATTATTGATCAGGCACCCTAAGAACGATACTCTAATGGTGCTTTTGGCATACTTGTCTTACCAAACTACAAGGCCCTTCTGTTTCATGCAGTGGAGAATGATGCATAGGTGGTGGATGTGTTTCTCTTTTGAGTAAGAGACCACAAGTATGTCATCCATATAACTTACAAAGAAGGGGAAGTCCCTAATGAAGCCATCTATCAGGCGTTTAAAAGTGGTTCCAGTAATAAGAAATTCAGATAAAACAGGAGTAATAAAATATGAAAGTCTTGATGATGTGTTCTGGATATATGGGCACCTACGATTACCAATTCAGTAAGTCAAAGGTGGAGAATAACTTTACTTTGTGGAAGGAAGAGGCAATGTCGACGATATTGAGGAATGGGTAGCAATCTGGTTCTGTATGTATTTTCAGATGCCTGAAGTATCCACAAGGGCCCTGTTAGCCAGCTTTTTTTCAGCATGGTGTTTAGGGACGACGACCATGGATGATAAGCCTTTTGGCAAAAGTTAATTTTTTGCATTTCGACAAATGTTCCTTTAGCCACTGCCAAATGATCTGGGACCAAAACCCTGAACCTGAATAATGCTGGTGGATGAGTCATCATGGTATGGTGATGAAAACCATACTAAGTGTGAACTGCAAGCGTTGACAAAGGTCTGAACAGAATACTTCAGCGAAAGAAGTATGGATATGGGCGTAGACATCAATTGGTGTGCTGGTATGGAGAGCGAGGTGACAGGGAAGGGGATAAACAGGTGTCGACGAGTAAGAGTCTGCATTGACTAAATGTCAGTGAGCAACATCAACAGGAGTTAAAAATTGGAGAGGAAATCTGCACCACGGGTTGACAGTCTGACGTCAGCAATGAGTAATTTCAGATGATATTTGACCTTCCCAAAAGATATTGGAAATGTCTCGTGCCTGTGGTTATAGATCATAGATTCATTGGCAGAAACCAACCAAATGTCATCACAATTAAAATGATTACATATATATTTTGTACTTGAGAGTAGGTCTGGTAGAAGAGAACGGCAAGCACCACTGTCTCACTGTCTACCAGAAACCTAACATCAGTATGTGCAAGTTTAATGGCCAATAAAAACAGGTTACACATTTCTTAGCAAAATCCGCAAATCTTAAGTGGTAGTAGCATAACTTCCACTGATCGGCCTCATTTGGGAACTGCATAGGTTGTTGGTTAGGGTATGTGTGATGGTTGGCTTATATGCATGGTTGGTGGCTTTCATGCTGCTTCAGCATTTCACTAGGTAGCAGCAGAGACGGGCACCTACTACCACTGCTCACCCCTGACCAACGACTCCACAACCATTTACTGGTTCCCATCGTCTGCAGTTATTCTATTACCACTCCAGACTTGGGGCTGCTGCCAAAAAATTTGCGAACTGTTGTCAATGGCCAAGAAATGTGTAAGTAGGCCATCGCTTTTGACAGTAGCCATCTATCCTGATAGTATTTTCTTTTTAAATAATGCAGGTAGACACATGTGATTTTTGTAGACACGTCTTATGGCATTGTATTCCGAAAAGGCCACTCTCCAACACTCAACATAGCCTGTCTTAGCCTGTCGACATCTGTCTGGGATCTGCCAACAGATCTCTTATACCCACAGTACACATGGTTATGAAAACCTCCTATTATCACTAAGAAGGAACAAATATAATTGGAGGTTTCTTGTTAATGATATCACATTGCCAACCGTCACCGACAAATATTCAACATAGGCTCTTAGTTATCAATATGTAGGTGAAACTTGTACTGCTGTACAAGTTTCACCTACCTGTTGTGGTTATTATTAGAGAATCTCCTGATAATCACTCTACATCAGACAACTGCATATAATCCTCCTGACATAAGCATGATTGAACATTTTCATCACACGTCCAAAGATGATATGATGTTCCGCTGCAAAAACTCCAACTGGTTTGCCCAACATATATATCGGCAACAGAAAATAGTTTATGATGACCACTGAGTTCTCTCTCTTTTTTTTTTTTTTTTTTTTTTTTTTAATACATCCTCTTCCTACAATCTCCAGTGACTATGTTGAGTTCTGAGAAAATTCATTCAATGCTGCCAGACTTACATGCCTCTGGCTTAACAACACATACTGATATCTTTGCACTTTACAGAGCACGTATTTCTTTCAAGCAATACAAGCAAGTCACCACTAATGCCCTCACATACGAGCTGTTCCTGGTGATTCGTCGCAATCCGAAGCCTTCCTAATCAACATTTGTGGCAAAGAAGACCGAGTTTTCATTGATGGCCTAAAGCCTATACATCTGGAAAATGGCCCACCTATAGTACATCTCTCAAGACCAGGGTTCCTCAATTCACATGCATGTTTTTTTAGTGGGAGTCATTTACGACATGTTTTCCACGTGCTCGTACGCCGTAACAGCATTTTCTTTTTTATTGTATATCACGCTCTTCAACTCTGTAAACGGAACCTTTTAAAGCCTTTTTTTTCTAGAATTATTTTTTTTTCTTGCATTTCTGTGATCTTTTACTGAACTTGTTCTATAGAAACTCAATATCTGTTGAAATAAAGTTAGTTGCATTTACCTTGCTTCGCAGTTACAACCTAACGTGTAATGCTCACATTACATAACAATTATTCTTCCCTCAAGAGGTTAACTATTACACTAATTTTTTTTTTCAGTGGCTACTTTCCTTCTGGTCAGGGTAGAAGAAACTCTTTAGCTATGGAAGGTAGCTCTCCTAAAAGAAGAATACTCCAAAATCAAACCATTGTTCTTTAGTTTTGGGTAGTGATATAGCCTTTGTCCCATGATCTTCCCATGTCTCTGATTAGTGTTCTCTTAGGGGCCTACAGTTTTATGCATTTCTCTTCCTCATTTTTTTTTTGTTTACTTTTGTGTTGACCAGGCTTAATAGAAGGGCCTTGGATGCTTGGTGGGGGTTTAGCAAGAGGTTGTCTTGTCCTTAGGTATTTCTTTATCTTTTCAGAATCTTCCTCACTGTAATGTCTTCAGATGAAGAGGCTATCCTGGAGATTTTTTAGCCATGCACGGCGAATCAGGTACACCATGTTAACTAAGTTTTCCGTATGTTCGTCCTTAGATTTGGGTTTTATCAATCACTTTATTTAAATAGAAAAAAAAATATGTTATCATTTTCAAATTAGATTTATAAGTATGATGAACCTTTCCATTGGCATTAATTCTTAACCTGTGTGGAAATTTTAAACTTAGTTTTATAAGTATGATAGATCTTTATTGCTGTTAATTCTAATCCTATCTGGACTTTGCCAGTCCTCTTTACTGTATTGCAGTTCATGGTCTGCCTCCAAATATTCAAGACATTTCAGATGGTTCTAGTCTACACAGCAAATTATTCTTTTTGTGTCAGAAGGTTTGGTTTCTCATATGAAATACTCCCTTAAGGTATTTATAACTGATTTCAAATAAAAAATAATTTTGGAAATCAATGCCATTCCTAGGGCCAGGTGAATGACTGTTTATATTAAGAGTGAGTACCTTGCTTCTCATAAGTTCTGCAATGGATATAAATTTTATGAGATGCAGGTATTAAAAGGTTTTTAGCAGGCATAACAACAAGTATTTTTGTTTGATCTACTTTAATCAAGACTTAGATGATTCTATCTTAATTGACTTCTTATGAGTAGGGCAAAGAAGCAGATGATTGAAAGGCTTTTTGCTTTGTTATTTTATTGTTAGTGATTTAAATGACGAAAATAGGGAGAGGTTATATTTTCTTTCACATAATGATTTCGATAGTTTAAGAGCTTTGGATTTTACCTCTGAATCATAAGTGAAACTATTCACAGGTTTGTTAACTGCTTGAACCTCGTATACATGGACTCTCTTAGTGTTATAACAAGTAAGGCTGTTTCTCCAGTTGGGAAATCTGATTATGTCTGGATTTCATTAATGGTGAAGAGTGAGCAGTGTTTATCGGTTGTCATACGCATGTAAGATTTATATATAATCTAAAGCTAATTTAATTAAATTTGGAGTGTTCTTTTGAGCTAGAGTGGTTAACAGTTATATAATAGTGTAGAGCCTATTGTTTCTTAGAATGAGAATCTGAATAAGATAATTGATTGGTTTATCCCATTTAGTGTTCTACGGTACTGAGGGAAATACAAACCCTGGTTCAATGATGAGTGTATTATTATTATTATTGTTATTATTATTATTATTATTATTATTATTATTATTATTATTATTATTATTATTATTATTATTATTATTATTATTACTATCCAAGCTACAACCCTACTTGGAAAAGCAAGATGCTATAAGCCCAGGGGCTCCAACAGGGAAAAATAGCCAAGTGAGGAAAGGAAATAAGGAAATAAATATATGAAGAGAACAAATTAACAATAAATCATTCTAAAATAAGTAACATCGTCAAAACAGGCATGTCATATATAAACTATTAACAACATCAAAAACAAATATGTCATAAATAAACTATAAAAAGACTCATGTCTGCCTGGTCAACAAAAAAGCATTTGCTCCAAATTTGAACTTTTGAAGTTCTACTGATTACACCACCCGATTAGGAAGATCATTCCACAACTTGGTAACAGCTGGAATAAAACTTCTAGAGTACTGAGTAGTATTGACCCTCGTGATGGAGAAGGCCTGGCTATTAAAATTAACTGCCTGCCTAGTATTACGAACAGGATAGAATTGTCCAGGGAGATCTGAATGTAAAGGATGGTCAGAGTTATGAAAAATCTTATGCTACTTGCATAATGAACTAATTGAACGACGGTGCCAGAGATTAATATCTAGATCAGGATTAAGAAATTTAATAGACCGTAAGTTTCTGTCCAACAAATTAAGATGAGAATCTGCAGCTGAAGACCAGACAGGAGAACAATACTCAAAACAAGGTAGAATGAAAGAATTAAAACACTTCTTCAAAATAGATTGATCACCGAAAATCTTGAAAGACTTTCTCAATAAGCCTATTTTTTGTGCAATTGAAGAAAACACAGACCTTATATGTTTCTCAAAAGTAAATTTACTGTCGAGAATCACACCTGAAATTTTGAAAGAGTCATACATATTTAAAGAAACATTATCAATACTGACCTACTTACAATCATACTTTGAGTTTTGTTAGGATTCAACTTCATACCCCATAATTTGCACCATGCGCTAATTCTAGCTAAATCTCTATTAAGGGATTCACCAACCCTAGATCTACATTCAGGGGATGGAATTGATGCAAAGAGAGTAGCATCAACTGCATATGCAACAAGCTTGTTTTCTATGCCAAACCACATGTCATTTGTATATAGTATGAAAAGTAATGGGCCAAGGACACTACCCTGTGGAACACCGGATATCACATTCCTATAATCACTATGGTGCCCATCAACAACAACTCTTTGAGATCTATTACTTAAACAAATCAATAATAATGCTAAAAAACAACCCACCCACTGCCAACTGTTTCAGTTTGAAAACAAGGGCCTCATGATTAACACGGTCAAAGGCAGCACTAAAATCAAGGCCTATCATACGAACTTCCCGACCACAATCAAGGGATTTCTGTACAGCATTGGAGATTGTGAGAAGGGCATCACATGCTCCAAGGCTTTTACGAAAACCAAATTGCAAACTAGGGAGTAGATGATTACCTTCAGCAAACCTATTAAGACGTTTTGCCAGAAGACGTTAAAAAACTTTAGATAATATGGGAGTTATGGAAATTGAGAGGTAATCAGTGGGATTTGAACTACCACAAACACATTTACATAGAGGAGTAACATTACCAATTCTCCAAATAGTGCTAAAATCTCCTCTTCTTGCTAACTTGCGCAAAATAACAGATAACTTTGGAGCTAAGAAATCTGCTGTCTTTATAAAAAAAAAAGGAAAAATACCATTTGGGTCTACACCTCCATAAGCATCAAGGTCCACCAACAGAGCTTTAATCTCACGAGATCGAAAAGCTAAACTAGTTAGTTTAGCCACAGGAAAACAGGGATGAGGAAGTTCAAATTTTTCATTTCTCTGTTTACTGTCAAAAACATCAGCCAAAAGGGGTGCCTTTTCCTTTGGACAGTGAGTGACTGAGCCATTTGGTTTAAGTAAGGGAGGAACTGTTGCATCTACACCAAAGAGTGCAGCTTTAAGGGTAGACCACCATTTATATTCCTGAGTTGTACCAGAAAATGTTTCTTTTATGGTTAAATTTTACTCCTTTTCAGTTGAGGCATAAACTCTCTGAGCAAAAGCTTGAAGCTGAGTATAGTTGTTCCAGGTCAAATGTGATCTGTTACCCTTCCAAAGATGATAGGCCTCCTGTTTCTCCAAATATGCACGTCTACAATCATCATTAAACCACGGTTTGTCCTTCACTCGGTACCTTAGCACACGAGAAGGGATACGCCTATCAATTATGTTGACTAGATTCTCATTCAAAGGGACAACAGGATATACACTAATATATAATTTTGACCAATTCAGGCTCAAAAGATTATGTAAAATCCCATTCCAGTCTGCTTGGGATTTCATATAAATTTTACAAGAATATGATATATCAGGGACAGGCTGCTCAGTCTTCACTAATAGTGAAATCAAGGCATGATCAGATGTCCGGACTGGAAAACCAACCTTACTAGTTATAACACCAGGGGAGTCAGTGTATACGAGGTCCAAGCAATTACCAGACCTGTGAGTAGCTTCATTTATGATTTGCTCACAGCCTGATTCAGAGGCAAAGTCTAAAGCTCTTAAGCCATGGCGATCGGTAGGAGAGATAGAACTTAACCACTCCCTATGGTGAGCATTAAAATCATTAACAAAGACAAAAGAATCCTTTCTATCATCTTCTTGTATCTTAGCCATAATGGTAAGAAGACAATCGAAGAATGAATCATCTTTGTCTGGATTCCGGTAGATCGAACACAAATAAAAGTTGTTATGCCTGCCACAAACTTTTATTACCTGAATCTCATGACATCCACATTGATAGCACGACTTATGAGAAGCAGGGTACTCGGACCTAATATACACCGTCATTCCCCTGGCCCTAGGGATGGCATCACGTTTCAGCATTATTGGCTTCTTAAAACCAGTTATAAGGAGCTCAGATGAGTGCCTCCTATTAGAAACCAAAGTTTCTGAGCACAAAAGAATATCGTACTCTCTGGACGCAACTGTAAGGTCTTGGATATTTGCATGAAGACCACGAATATTGCAATACAGATGACGATATTGACGAAATCTAGGACATACTGGTCCCGGATTTCGCTCAATGTCTCCAGACGGCATAAGAATTAATTGAAATAAAAAAGAGACATCATACATAAAAACTAGATTAACAAGAATTATAACAAAAACAATCTGTACAGAATTATAAACAAAGTGATTGATGATACCCATAGACTATAGTAAAAAGTCAGAAAAACTGGTCAACATGGAGGAGCCGATACACCATGCAAGGCTAAATACCCTCCAGAATAGCCACTTCAACTTAAGGGAGGACAGTAAGGATGGTTTTGAGAAAAAAAATAATCAGAAAAAGGAAAAGACAACCTCTTGATAAACCACCAAGCATCCATGGCCCTTCTATTAAGCCTGCCCAACACACCATTTCAAAAAAACAAGAGGAAGAAAAAAAAAGGAAAAAAATAAATAAAATAGAATAGTTTGCCTGAGTGTACCCTCAAGCAAGAGAACTCCGACCCGAGACAGTGGAAGACCATGGTACAGAGGCTATGGCACCACCCAAGACAAGAGAACAGTGGTTTAATTTTGGAGTGTTCTTCTCCTAGAAGAGCTGCTTGCCACAACTAAAGAGTCTCTTCTACCCTTACCAAGAGGAAAGTACACGTGTTTAATTGTAGAAGTAGGGGGCCTATTATCTTTTTTGTGGGTAACACACCAGACCTGACTTGGAATAACATATATGCCCAGCTTGAAGCAATTGCTCAGAGAGTGTATACTTCAACTGAAAGAGAATAACATTTAACTATAAAGGAAACCCTTTCTTGCAAAGCCCAGAAACATAAGTGGTGGGCTACCTTAAATCGGCACCTCCGGTATAGATATGATAGTTCCTTCTCAACTAAAACCCGATGGCTCTGTCACCCACTGTCCAAAGTAAAAAGTAACTCAATAGGCGAGAGCCTTTAGTTATCTATGGAAGCGATATCCCTAAGATACCTTGATTCTCTACTCTTCCGGAGGTGGATAGTTTCCACAACCCTTCTGGTTGACATATTTGCCTGTATAGAAAATAATGAAAAACATGAACTCCCCCAATCCTGTTTTCTGATGGCTAACTAACAAGTTTAGCTTTTCAATCTCGTAAAACTAAAATTGGCTTTATGGTCATTGATGCTTTTGCAGGTGTAGACCTAAATTGTATTTTCCTTTTTTTTCATGAATACTGGTGTTTTCTTAGCTCCTATCTCGTTTGTTATTTTCTGCAAGTTAGCAAGAACAGGTTCTGCTAGCACTTGTTGGAGATTTGGTAATGTTACTCTATTATGTAAATGCATTTTCGTACCTCAAGTACATCTGATTACCGTCAAATTCCCATAACTCCCATATCAAAGTTTTAGAACATACTTTGGCAGAATGTCTAATTAGGTTCGCTGAAGTTGACCGTCTGTTCCTATGAGCATGTGAGGCCCTAGGTATAATTTCCAATGCTGTACAGAAATTCGTTTTCTTATTAGAAATTTCATAAGATTGGCCTTGATTTTAGTGTAACCTTTGACTCTGTTATCCATATGGTACTTGTTTTCAAACTGGAACAGTTGGGAGTGGGTGGGTCTTTTCTTAGCATCATTATTGAATTTTATGTAATAAATCACAAATAGTTGTTGCTGATGGGAATCAGAATTGGTACAGGAATTTGATATCTGCGAATCCTCCAGGAGATGTTTTTAGCCCCTTACTTTTTTGGACATGTTATTTGGCCTAGAAAACAAGCTTGATACATATGCAGATGGTGTTACCCTTCTTGCGTCAGTTCCATCTCCTGATGCATATCTGGATCCCCTAATATAGACCTAGATTAAATTAGTGCATGTTGCAAATTATGGTGGTTAAGTTAAAAAAGAAAAAAAACATGATTGTAACAAGGTAGAGAACAGTGGCTCCTTAACCTTCGAATCTCAGCATTGATGATGTTTCTTTAGCTTTGTATGATTTTTTGTGTATATATATATATATATATATATATATATATATATATATATATATATATATATATATATATATATATACATATATATATATATATATATATATATATATATATATATATACACTGTATACATATATATATATATATATATATATATATATATATATATATATATATATATATATATATATATATATATATATATATAAGTGTGTGTGTGTATGTGTGTGTGTGTGTGTGATTATTGACAGAAAGTTTGCTTTTGAGAAACACATAAGTCGGTGTACTCTTCAATTGCACCAAGAATTGGCTTATCATGAAAGTCTTTCAAGATTTTTTTTTATCAGTATTCTGAAGAAGTTTTAATTCTGCATTCTACCCTATTTCAAGTATTGTTCTTCTGTCTGGTTTTCAGCAGCTTAATCTCATCTAGTTTTTTTGGAAAGTAAATTTCGGTGTATTAAACTTCATATTCCTTATCTAGATATTAAATTTTGCCACAGACATTCGATTAGCTCGTTATGCATGTTGCACATGAATTTTTATAATTCTTACAATCCTCTGCATTCAGATCTTCCTGGACAGTTCCATCCTGTTTGCAATACTGTAGGTATGTAGCTAATTCAAGTCAAGCACTTTCCATCATAAGGCAGTATGCTTGAAGTTTGTTATATAGGTTCAACTTCAAAAGTTCAAATTTAAAGAAAATGTTTTCCTGTTGGAAGAGCTGACATAAGTGTTTTTTTTATTATTTATATATGAAATATCTATTTTAAATCTGTTTATGTTTTCAAAATATTGTATTTTATTTCTTTATGAACGTTGCATATGATTTTTCATAATTTATACCCTTCTTTGTCATTTAGATATTTCTATTCGTAAAATTCCAGGAATTCAAATGATTCTAATAATCATGAGTTCTCCATCCTGAAGCTTAATACTACACAGCATTCTAGAAGCTTAATCCAGTTGTTACTAAATTGTGGAATGATCTTCCTAATCAGGTAGTTGATTCGGTGCAGCTTCAAAAGTCCAAACTTGTTGTAAAT
>NC_090734.1:31094018-31104018 GCF_036898095.1 Palaemon carinicauda | reverse complement strand
TGGTACCGTCGCTCAATTACTTCATTATGCAAGTTGCATAAGATTTTTCATAACTCTGACCATCCTCTAAATTCAGATCTCCCTGGACAATTCTATCCTGTTTGTAATACTAGGACGGCAGTTAATTCTAATAGTCAGGTCTTCTCCATCACGAGGCTCAATACTACACAGTATTCTAGAAGTTTTATTTCAAATGTTACCAAGTTGTGGAAAGATCTTCCTAGGTAGTAGGTTGGCCAGGGCACCAGCCACCCATTGAGATACTACCGCTAGAGAGTTATGGGGTCTTTTGACTGGCCAGACAGTACTACATTGGATCCTCCTCTCTGGTTACGGTTCATTTTCCCTTTGCCTACATACACACTGAATAGTCTGGCATATTCTTTACATATTCTCCTCTATCCTCATACACCTGACAACACAGATTACCAAATAATTCTTCATCACCCAAGGGGTTACTGCACTGTACTTGTTCAGTGCCACTTTCCTCTTGGTAAGGGTAGAAGAGACTCTTGAGCTATGGTGAGCAGCTCTTCTAGGAGAAGGACACTCCAAAATCAAACCACTGTTCTCTAGTCTTGGGTAGTGCCATAGCCTCTGTACCATGGCCTTTCACTGTCTTGGGTTAGAGTTCTCTTGCTTGAGTGTACACTCGAGCACACTCTCCTATCTTATTTCTCTTCCTCTTGTTCTGTTAAAGTTTTTATAGTTTATATAGGAGATATTTATTGTTGTTACTCTTCTTAGAATATTTTATTTTCCTTTTTTCCTTTCCGCACTGAGCTATTTTCCCTGTTGGAGCCCCTGGGCTTATAGCATACTGCTTTTCCAACTAGGGTTGTAGCTTAGTAAGTAATAATAATAATAATAATCGGGTAGTTGAATCAGTAGAAATTCAAAAGTTCAAAGTTGGAGCAAAAGTTTTTATGTTGACCAGGCCGACATGAGTCTTTTTATTGTTTATACATGACATATCTGTTTTTGACGTTTTTAATAGTTTATATAGGACATATCAGTTTTGACGCTGTTAATGTTTTTGAATGATATATTGGTAATTAATTCTCATTATTTATTCATTTCCTTATTTCCTTTCTCCACTGGGCTATTTTTTTCTGTTGTAGCCCTTAGCCTTAGAGCATCTTGCTTTTCCATCTGGGGTTGTAGCTTGGCTAATAATAATAATAATAATAATAATAATAATAATAATAATAATAATAATAATAATAATAATAATAATAATAATAATAATAATAGTGATAATAGTGTATATATATATATATATATATATATATATATATATATATATATATATATATATATATATATATATATATATATATATATATATATACACACACACACACATATATATATATATATATATATATATATATATATATATATATATATATATATATATATATATATATATATATATATATTTATATACATATATATATATATATATATATATATATATATATATATATATATATATATATATATATATATATATATATGAATAAAAAACATTTCCAGTCTGGACAGAATACAACTAATATAATGAGGATTATGACCCTCATACAAAGCTTGAAGGAAGACCATTCGGTATTAGCGGTTCAAGTCAATGGCATATATAAAATATGATTGAAACTAGAATTAAAATTTTCAAAAAACTGTCTTTATAGTTCCACTAAGAGTTCTCGAGACAACTGAGAATACCACCACTGGTTAAAAGGGGGAAATGAATGCTGCTTCTTATCATATATACATCATATGTCCATCTTTTTTTCTGAAATATTTGCTTAATACCTCAGGAATGAAGGATTGCATTATGCTCCTCAAATTGTTTGGATTCATTGCCAGTGCTCCATGAAGTGTTTAAATCCTATGTCCTTATATGAAAATCCTACCTAGTTACAAAACAAAAAATAGAAAAAAATAAACTATTAAATTTTTTAAAAATCGCATTATCATGAAGTCCCTTCCATTTAACAAAACCCTCTCTACGTAAGCTATATTACATATGTAAATAACTGGATGACAACAATTGCTGTAATAAGATTCATACAAATTTATTAGATACGGATATTCGACGCTGGATATAAAGAAACAGTGTATGGCTATTGGAAAGAGTAACATTTTATAACATTGAGCTTGAATGAGGAAGAATTCTCGAAATCTTCTAGAATATAGATGATATGAAGCTCATTCGGAAATCTATTTTATCCTACGTGGAGCATAATTGATTTAGGACAGGAATAATCGTTTTACGTTCCAACAGTCAATCAAAACATGAAGGAAAAAAAAAGAAGATAATCAGCGAAAGAAAGTATAATCATGTCATCAGTTAAGAAATCATAACTTAGGTGAATTTTTTCTTGTAACCTAAAAGGGTTTTGTCAGAAGAACGAGAAGAAATGTGTTAAGTGGTGTATGAAGAGAAATAGGCCATAAGCAAACCCATAGCAAATAATTAAGTGCATATTTGGCCAAAACTAGAACCCAAGGCTAATAAACATAATGAAATAAACAGCAAAATTTTTTCTATTTTGAATCTGATCTCCAATTTCTCATTCAATGCTTGGATTTATTGAAAAAAAGAATGACTACATTTGAAGTGCTTATTGACAGAAAAAAATAAAGGTACGTCCATAACATTAAAAAGAATGAAAATTATGTAATGAAAGATAAATTAAGATTCAGATTTACAATCAAGATAAATTGATATGCTACATACGTTGATAAAATTAATAGGAACATTTACTTAATACATTGTATAACTATGCATTGCATATTATTTCCATATATGTTAAATCCATAAGGATAAAAAACTTTTACCAAAAAAAAAATAAATAAATAAATTCTCTAATTCTGAAGTCCTTGAAGTTCAGATTGATTCAATCATTGGAAGCTAGTAAACATTATGACGACTATAAATACTTTTCCATCTTTAAACGAATGGCAATTATTGTATAACAATAATCTTTAATAATTTTTTCTCTAGTTTCTCTAATTATTGTCTTGAATTTATAAATGGCTGAAGCGACCAACATACCTGAATGATAATAGCTGCATAGATTTCAACAGCTATTATATGCAGAAAAACAATTGATTTACTGTATCTTACCGTTTGTGGTTACCAGAGACCACAAACCAAGAGTAGAAGCTTCATCATTAGCTCACATTTAAATATTATAGCTAACATTAATAGCAGGCAAGATCAATGTAAGTGTATAGGTTGCATAGTCAGTTGAAATAGCCCGTCTCTCGCCAGAAGAGCCAAACAATATACAACAACAAAAACAATGACACTGGATTATCTAGTCTACTGATAGTTGACACGAAAAAGGGAGGGCTGAGAGGAAAGAAAAGAAGACAATAAACCTAGACCGGGTTGCTCTCACTCGGCAATCAAGAGAAATCTTTACCCTAAAAACCAGTGACGAACAATGAAAAAACAAAAACAAAACAATTTTCGCTATTGCCATGAAGAAAAAAAAATCCCATGAATTAATGGTTAAAACCAATTTCTTGAATTACTTGCCCGGTAAAATAAAAAAAAAAAAAAAAAAAAAAAAAAAAAAAAAAAGTGACCACCCTGTGTAGAGTCGTTGTTAGAGTCTTGGTCTTGGGAAGGCTTCTGTTCATTTTGTTAGGGATTTCAATGCTTGCCATAGGTAGTTGTTCAATTTAGTTTCTCCTATTGATCACCATGGCTTGAGAACTTTGGACATTGCTTCTGAAGTAGTCTGTAAGCGAATCATAATAAGAGCTTCAAACAGGTCTGGTAACTGCTTCCACCTAGTATATACTGACTCTATTGGTTTTATAACAGGTAGGATTGGTTCTTAAGTTTCTAAATCTGATAATCCTTTAACATTATTAGCAGTGAGGACTGATCACTCTCTCCATGATGTGTAAAACTCATGTAAGATTTTTATAAAATCTCAAGGAAACCTCAATGTCATTTTGAATGACCTATTGATCTTGAGTTTGAAAAAATATATTGATATTGCTGAATATGTTGTTCTTTTGGAATAAAATCGGGTGTGCAAGGTCGTTGGTAACGGAGAGGGGAGGGAAATGCAAGTAACCTTTATTCAATAGGTAACGAGGATGACCAATTGAAGTTCAAATGAAATGAATGAAGCGAACGCAGGGTTTAAGCATTATGACGTAATAGACACTGATTTGATAAGTCTTGTAAGTTTTGATATTGAAAAATGAGAAACATAAAATATTATATGTTTCTTTAACCTGTAAGCAACGATAAAATTATTGTATTCTAATCCCTTGGAGATTTGTGTGTTCATTGGAAGACCCTAAAAGGTAAGAGAAATAAAATCATGCATAAAAATTTCATTCTCTTTCCGAATCATAAGTATAAGCTAAATATAGTAACTAAAGTTTATAGAATGTGAGAAATTAAGGAAATGTGAACAATAAGTTCTGTTAGAGTTTTGTTCAGTTAATTTCAAGTCACAATTAAGTATAATGATATTAAAATCAGGTTCCAGTCGTTGTGTAAATCTATATGACACATGTATGAACAGGAAGTTGTGCCAGAAGGAAAAAACTCATTAAACGAAAAATTCCAAAAAATGCTATAATCTCAATTCTCGTGGAATGACAACAATTGCACAGCTGATGAAATTCTGAACCTATAATATGGGACACATTCTTTCATCACCTAAAGTTCATAAACAGTACCAGGTGTATACGTCAGCATAACAAGCCGAGCCACAAGTTGGTTAAAATTTTAGACATGTCAGCCTAAAAATAACATAGGTAGAGCGAAAAAAAATTAAAAAATAAAAGACTGACAATACGTATACCTAAGCACAACATATGAGATGTTATATTGAACACAGTAGATAAAATGGATGATAATTATGGAAATGAGGGAAATGACAGAATTAATTCAAATAAAGAACGTACATCCCCCAAATAATAAATTATTGGGTGAAAGCATATGCTTAATTAATTGCAAACTTTAAGTATTAGAGCAAAGTGTGATAAAAGGATTGTGGAATCTTATTGATAAAAGTAGAATTAAAGTTGAGGAGAAACTGTGATTTTAAAGTTATCTTCCCTTATCTATCTCATAATTACTCGTAAAAAAGAAAAAAAAAGAATGGTGAGGCATGATCCTTGGGGCAAGTCGAAATATGAAGAAAATAGAAGGAAAAAGGTTTTGTGTGTTTATGCTTTCAATAAATGTTTTCTTTCTTTCTTTTCCAAATGAACTTGATAGTGCAATGGGAAATTGTGAGTATTTCAACCCTTGTAAATTTTTTATGACAATATTAAGAGCTAATTAGTTTCATGAGTTGTAAAGGGTTCAGCATTGTTGTAAAGGAAAAAAAAAAAACTCTCATTATTAAGTTTGATGGAAGTCACTTTGAAGGTAAATGGTAGATCAAACGATATAAATTGGGCATTCGTAGTTGGTTGAAAAAATAAAATTTACACATAAGGCTTGTATCCAACGACAATTAGATCACCCTAAGAAAAGGGATTAATTGAAATGGCTTGTATGTATAGATGTTGTTAGAGTTAAGAAGTTATTTGTCATACATTGCCTTTTTTTATTGCAATGTATTCAATAGTTATTAATTCTTTGGACCTCCATATAAACCTGTTATTTATATTTTTTTATCATTGTAGTAATGATTTCTTATGTTATGTTCGTCCCCTTACTATTGTGAGTATTAAGTGAATTTTGACCTGTTACATAGAATGTATATGTAATAACGTCAGAATCCTGGAATAGTCGAGCCTGTAGGATGAATTTTGAATAATTAGTTAGTAGGAGTGGACAATATAGATACTTGAGCAGTTCAGTCAGGGCATTAGATTATTTATTCTATTGGGTTTCGTTGAAATGTTAATGTTATAAGGTTTGAGTTTGCTTATGAGTAGGCAGTTCAATTAAAAAATTTGTTAGGTCACAATAAGTTACCAGTTGACTTGTTCGTAATCATTGATAGTTTGTCAGAACCTTGGCTTGGGATCACTGCGACTTATTAACATTCTTAAAGGTGGTTTCAGTTCATTCTGTAACAAAATAACATATTTCGACGTGCTGGTCCATGCTCTTTTCTGATCATTCTTTCAGAATAGGGGTCTTTCTGTGTAAACATACAAATATACTGCTGTCTACCATCATAGTTTTCCCTTATTTGTTTAAAAGAAAAAAAAAATATTATACATAGTCATAGAATACGTAAAACAAACAGAAGCCAGTTAAAAAAAAATACCCTTGGCACACATTCAAATTATTCATCAGCTTCATACTCCTCATCAGGTAGATTCTCATCAGAATGTTCTATTTCCATTACAGTGACAATACATTGTAAAGTAAGATTGCCTGAAACACTTCCGCAGCCATTTCTGTAGCACGAGAATAACAGATTACCCTTAAGATGAAATCTAGTACTGGTTGCTGCGTTACTTGAATAGTAAGAGAATACAGTGATTTTACTTCTTCAACCCTTTTCCAATCAAACTCAGTGGGCTCTGCATCTGGGGGTTCAGGGAGAGCTCTCCTCCAAATAGCACATTGAAGATGGGCTGTATTTGCATTTTCCCGGAAGGCCTCTGATGTTGGGATAAAAAGCGAAGCTTTGGCTATTCAGTTGCAGTTTGAGTATGACTCTAATTATTGCAGATCGTCCATGCCCATACATCATGAAGGTAGAGTCCTTAAATATGCCATTAGAGATACTATTCCATATCCCCTTACGCTGCATGACCTGTTTTCCATTGAGGAATGGAGCAAGGATATCTGATATCTGGCAAAGTTTGAGTGCCCTAGAGCAAAGACATACACTATCATTTATTTCTCACAAACTACATGGACCTTCCAGTATGCTTCTCTCTGTGCTCTGACAAATGCCACCATGGTGAAGACAAGCTTTACTAGGTAAGGAAACAACAATCAGCGTGTATGATTCTTGTGTTTGATTCTCCAAATTCTTCATGAGGTCATAATAACACTTATTTCAAGAGGCCTCACGGATTGATTCAAGGATTATTTCTACCATTACTTGTAAATTTTGTAAACACTTTGTATACTTCTGGCCTCTGAGCATTTTCTCAACCCTAACAAATACAGAAAATAAGATCTCTGCTCTCCAAGTGTCTGCTATTAGAGTCCATGTAGCACCAATTGAATACACGAGTTTGTGCATTCCCCCAAGTTGGATAGAATACTTATACAGCAGAAAGGTTTTAGTCAGCGGCCACTGCATCGGTATAGCAAAATTATAAAATTGCTGGTCAACTGGGAATATAGGAAATGTCTTTCCAGTTTCTTCATTCAGTTGCTTGATATTAAACTTTAATGTTAACAATGTGTCATATTCTGCTGGTAGCATGCTAATGAGAGAAAGGTAAATAGCTTGTGTCCTCAGACTTTTAGGACTGACCTCCTTCTCTAGGTTTCTTAGTGTTGTAACCATTATATTCTTGGCCACCTTTTTAAATTATCTCCCAAGACCTCAACATTCTTTTCTTTGGTTCTGTTCAAGGAAATTGTAGCCCATGCTAAAATATACAATGGCTGCACTTGAACCTTAATCAAAGACTTAGGTGTAATTTTTTTTTTTTCACATATATCTTATGATGTTTAAGCCATGGAGTATATCTCTACATTTTTTTTCTTATTTGGTCAGCCTTGGTATTATGGAACATGGGTCAATGTCAGCCTAGATGTCATTCTGGGTAAGAAATAAGGCCATGGAATGAGTTTGAGTTTTGACATTATGGGAGGTATCTCATGATCCTAATTGTCTCTGACTCTTTATAGTACTTCATTTATGTAGTTTACCAACCCAGTTAGATCAATATCAGCTGTTGTAGCAGAAAAAAGAAAAACTGATTTCATAAATCTGAAAAGTTTGTCATAGGAACAAGTTGCACAAGGCATGAAAGGCCTTTACACATTCTTTGAATGCCTGAGTAAAAGAGCCAGGGTAATTTGCAGGCAGTGGCCCATTTATATATATATATATATATATATATATATATATATATATATATATATATATATATATATATATATATATATATATATATATATATATATATATATATATATATATATATATATATATAGGTAAGATCTAACTGTGAATCATTAGAGCAGGCAGGAAACCACGTAGTCTTTTACTTATCTTTGACAAAAGGTCACTAAAGTTATTACCTTGGAACTAGGAAGCAATATCCTTGTCAATATGGGTATCAATTTCATTTTCTGTTATCTCTCCAAGGTTTTTTTTTTTACCCACTTTATGAATTGCCATGCCAGCGTCATCAATATCATCAGGCATCATGTGTAGCTTTTTTTGCTGCATTATATTTCAAAGCTAGCATTGCTGCTACTCCAGAGAAGACAGCAAGATTAAGTCCCCTCTAAAGTAATATATTAACAGCTTTACCATTTTTTTTAAAGAAAGATTGATTCACCTATATCTATGTATTCCGTGAATATAGCGATAATTAAGTTTATTCTGCTTGACCTATTTCTGTCAAGAAATTCGATAAAAGAATGAAATGATGTCTAATGGTTCTGTGGTATTGGAATTCGAGGCTTCTTGAAATATAGCTTGTATGTTTCTTGAACTCAAGAATTTGCATCTGCAATCAAAATGATACCTGGTGCCTGCTGCATGAAGATACGTGAGAATGCCTGCAACTCTGACTTAAACTCTCTCAGCTTGTTTAGTTCCCAATGTACTACATATTTCTATGATAGTTTTCTTTTCCCCTTCGTTTCCGTGAATTTCACCTTGCCTGCTGATATGGGCTGCTCGCCACTGAATTAGGTGTTTAGGGTCGTTTTCAAAGTCACATATTTCAACACAAAAAAGAGATTGCTGTAGATCAATCAATGGTAGGTGCCTGATCGTCTTGCTCTCCTACGCTCATTGTTAAAAAAAACATGGTAGTCCTTGGCCTTAGCCAGACAAAGCATTTTGAATTTTCTTTGGATGACAGTAATTATTCACACACTTGTGGTGTGTATGGAACTTTAGTCTTTTTTTTTTTTTTTTTTTTTTTTTTTTTTTTTTTTTTTTTTTTTTTTTTTTTTTACTTATCATCCAGTTCATTGTGTAAAGTATCACGTTACTGTCAGCTAGCTTTGATTATTATTGATATTGATGCCCCCGAAAGATTTTTGTTTTTGTTTTTTGTGGCTTGCTACTACCGTCCAGCTCACCAGAAAAGGAAGTGTCGTATATTTCTGTCTTTACTTGCATGGAAAGCTACAAGTTGTTAGTATTGGAGTTACATTATAAAGATCCATAATTTTCAACTTGTGAACAACGATATAAGTTCATAAACTGTTCCAGAAAAGGAGCAAATTATTATTTTTTCGAGTTATATTCACATTTACCAAGTTGCCTTCGGAAAATTGCTCATAGAGAGAGAGAGAGAGAGAGAGAGAGAGAGAGAGAGAGAGAGAGAGAGAGAGAGAGAGAGAGAGAGACGGCTGGGAGACGTTACCAGATCAGAGAGAGAGAGAGAGAGAGAGGAGAGAGAGAGAGAGAGAGAGAGAGAGAGAGAGAGAGAGAAAGAAAGAGAGAGAAAGAAAGAGAAGGGCGGGAGACGTTACTAGATCAGAGAGAGAGAGAGAGAGAGAGAGAGAGAGAGAGAGAGAGAGAGAGAGAGAGAGAGAGAGAGAGAGAGAGAGAGGTGTCCTGCAATTTTAAAAGGATAAAAAATTATATTTAGATAACAAAAAAGATAATGAATATTCAGAATTTTAATTTTAACATGAAGTCGTTATAAAACTGAGGGCAAAGGTAAAAAGATCATGACTCTGTGTAGCACTTTATCACCCTTACATCGATGGCAACAAGAAAATTTGGTTAGTGAGGTCCTTGCCATAATTGAATTACAGATTAACATGCGATGCTGTTTATGTTTTTCAAAAAAATTCAGAACCTGAATGTGTTTTTGATATGTACAAGGAGAAATTCTACTTAATGAA
>NC_090734.1:31081518-31091518 GCF_036898095.1 Palaemon carinicauda | reverse complement strand
TGGAGTTGGAAGAGAAGGAGTAGGAATGATGGTGACACCAAGAGCAGAAAAGGCATTAACCGAGTGGAAATCTGTAAGTGGTAGATTGTTTCTAGCAAAGTTCAAATCAAAGTAGTGCAACATGAGTATTATAGTTTGCCATGCCCAAGCAATTGATTCACCTCAAGAAAGGAAAGAGGAATACTATGAAGAATTGAAGAGTGTAATATATGAGATACCAGAAAGATAAATGAAAATTGTGATTGGCGACTTCAGTGATAAGTTTGAAGGAATAATCCAGGGATAGGGAATGTGATGGGTGACGAGTGTCATGGCGAAGAGTCAAATGGAAATAGAGAACATTTCATAAGTTATTGTACCTCCAAAAATACTGTTATTTGAGGTACTCTTTTTCAACACAAGAACATCCACAAGTATACACTGACCTCATCATGTGGCAATTATAAAAATCAAATAGATCACATTGCTGTTATCAAAGAGAGAAAGGGGACTCTGAAAAATGTCAGAAACCATAGAGGTGCGGATATTGGTAGTGATCACCAGCTCCTCATTGCTACACTGAAATTAAAACTGAAAGCACCCAACAGAAAGTTAGGTAGAATATTTAGTTTTCATACAACTAAGCTTTTAAAAGTAGAGAACAGAGAAACATTTGCAATTGAATGTAGGAATCGATTTTCAGTGTTAGATATTTAGAGAGACGAAGAGCAGTCAAATAAAGAAGAATGGTATGTTATTAAAAACATATATCAGTCATTTCATAACGGAGTTTTTGTACGCAGTTGCAAAGAAAAAACCATGACTATCAAATGATACTTTGAATACTATTAAAAAGATACAAACACAAATATAGATTATTGAAAGATTTCGAGGAAGTAATGAATGCCAAGGGCTGAAATACTTAATGTTGGGTATATCAGTATTGATAGTGAGGTCAAAAGAAAAGTCAGGAATGACTACAGAGAATATTTAGACAGTAAAACAGACGAGGCTGACAAAGCTATGAATTCATGAAGTGGCTGTAGTGTAAGGATAGCTCATAGCATTATTTTAGGAAATCTGTATGGGGGAAAAGAAGAAGCATATACCCATCAAAAAGAGAGATGGATCTGTTATAACAAACGATAATGAAGAAAGACAATGTTGGATGGAAAACTTTAGTGAGGTTATGAATTGGACATATGAAGGGAATGATCTGACAGTTATACCTGAAGCCGATGAAAACTTTGATATGCCCATGAATGAATTCAGTGTGTTTAAAGTCGAAGCTATCCTCAAAACACTAAAATGAGGGAAAGCACCTGGATACGATGGAATAGCTTCTGAGATAACACTGACCAAAAATTAAGTGACTCCCATAGTACTTACAAGATGATTTTTTAGAATGGGGCGTGAAAAAGCAAAACCTGATATATGGAAGTTACAGGTGTTAGTGAAAATAGCCAAAAAAAAAAAAAAAAAATAGGACCTGACTGATTATAATACTTACAGAAGCATAACACTTACGCCAGTTGTTATGAAAATATATAGTATGCTTATTCTAAAAACACTGGAGAGAAAGATTGACGAAAAACTGAGAGATGAACAAGCAAGCTATAGAAAAGATAGAAGTTACACTGATCACATTCTCATTTTGAGACATATTGTACAGCAATATATGTAATATAGAAATCCAATTTCGATGGCGTTTATAGACTATGGAAAAGCATTTGACAGTGCGCACCAATCCATTTTTTGTAGTCTTACGTTTTTGTGGAATTCCTCTTGAATATGTAAATCTGATTCAGTCTGTTCATGAGCAATTCAAAGTTAATGTTAATGGAGTCTTATCAAATGAATTTCCAGTTAACAGCAGAGTACTTCAAGAGAATGTGTTGCCACTTATGTTGTTTATCCTCTTCATGGATTTTGTGATGTGTAGAACAGTCAGATTTGCCCTGTTTTCTTACTAGAAGCATGAAATATCACACGGTGTTGGTATGAAGATATATAGAAGAAAGACAGAGATGATGAGAACGGAGTATGTAATGAAATATAAAATATCATTAGAAGGGGGAAGTATCAATGAAGTAAAATCATATAAGAATTTAGGAATTATGATCTCCAATACAAGGTTTTTAGAATTAGAGTTTAGGGAAAGATTAAGAAAAAAAAAACTTAGGCAAGTAAAATTTAGAAATCAAATTGCCCGAAAATAAACATAAAAGTCAGACTAAATATCATATCAGTGAAACTGGTGTTACTCTATGGACATGAGTCATGGTATAACAATGAAACCAACTCCAATAGATTTAGTAGATTTAAGAACAAAGCCCTCAAAAGGCTTTTGGGAGTTAAATGGCAGGACAGAATTAGAAATGAAATTATAAGAGAGATTACTCGAGTATCATATGTGGATGTGATCATGATGAGGGGTAGATGGAGATGATGATGATATACTGTATATATATATATATATATATATATATATATATATATTATATATATATATATATATATATATATATATATATATACATATAAATATATATATATATATATATATATATATATATATATATATATATATATATATATATATATATATATATATATATATACATTAGCATATTGCTGTGTCACTAGGTAACTATTAAGCTATGCACACACATTAATTGATGTGAACAATGGCTTGCGTTGTTATGATTTCTCATTTACTCTAGCAATTTCCTTTGAAGTTGTTAGAAGTACAGTAAATATGGTTAATTTTCTATCGTTTAACATAAAATTATGGTTCTCATACTCGGGAGATTTGTCACGTAGATCGGAAGAGTATAATTATAGATGTCAGTGAGCAACGGCCACAGCCTGCAGTGTAATCATGCTGATGAGGTGGTCCAATGCAAACCTTTTAACTCCTCCAATTCGTCCTCACATCGAAGTAACAGGGAGAAGGTCAGCAACCTGTGAATGCTGGGTCAGCAAAATGGACGAAGGCATAAGCAATATTTCAAATGGCGCTGTTACTACCATCCATAACCAAAAGGGGCGGGGGGAGGGGGGGGGGAATTATTCACCCACCCGAGAAGGTGAATATAAGTCTAATCCCTTCAAACTGGGATAGAGAAGTCGTTGGACTGGATGTCATCAATTAAGAGATGAAAGTGAACCCCTGTCAGAAGTTATATCCTCAGGGATAGTAAATTTCACTACCCACACTAAGAGTAAGGTGTATGCAATTAAGCCCGACATTACAGTTTGTATGGTGATGGCTTCATGCCAAATAGTGTTGCGATCAATGATGGTAAATATGAAATGGTGTCCTTGCGATGTGGGTAGGGGACCTACTACGTCAATGTGAATGTGAGCAAAACGACACTGAGGTTCAGGAAAGGTGCCCAAGCCTGCACCCGTGTATCTATGTACATTAGAAACTTATCATCAAGAACAGGGAAAGACCCAATCCTTAGGCCCTTAGTAATGCCATGCCAAATGGACTTCTTTAATAGCTGTGCAGTAGATTTGCACAAGGGAAGTGAGACGCCATTGAAGACGTCAAACACCTGTTGATACAAAGGGTCAGGTACACAGAATTTATGCCTTACAGTACTGACATCAGAGAAGGAATGCCTTTGGTATTGTCAAGTGGGAAGGCCGGAGGGAGCTGGTCCTATAGAGGTCACCAATTGTGCAACGTTGTTGTTATGTACTAATAGATATGTGAGATTAAATCAAAATGAAGTTTACTCCGCAAGCCAATGAGCTTATATATAGATGATTAAAAGCAAGAATGTGCAGGATATCTTTCATGCTTGGTACTCTAGACCTTTTTGTTGTAGTTCTGTCGAATCGTTGTCATCCAATTCTAGGTAAATTGCGGCCAATGTTTTTATTGACAAAGCAGCAGCGCTGGGATTTATTTTTCTAGGTACGTGTTGAAGACTGCAGTTGTATTCAGTCGCAGCTAAGATGTTTCAGCACTGATGGATGTACCAGTCGTCCCACTGTTAAGCGAAGAAGTGCACAAGGGGCATTTGGTCCGTGCAAATGAAGAAAGGTGACCCTTCTGAAAATTGGCAAAAGTGGTGGACAGCCAAATGCTAGGCAAGCAATTCACGATCAAAAGTACAGTAACCCAATTCTGCTTATGACAGTTTTCTGCAGAAAAGGAGCAAAGGGCGGGAAGAGCCACTGATAACCTGCTAAAATACTACGCCATTACCAGTGACAATGACGTGAGTGGAGAAGAAAGGTAAAATTGGCAAGGGAAAGATGAGAGCAGTAGCAGTTGATCGGGCATTCTTTATGTTACAGAAGCTACTTCCCCTACAGGTCTTTTGGCTTAGCATTGAGGGAAGTGTAGAAGGGGGCAAGAGTGGCTGCAATAGCTGGTGAGAACTGGTGATAAAAGTTTATTATGCCTAGGAATTCTTTAATGTATTGACGGGTGAGGACAATGGAAAGTTCTGAACACCTTCTTTGGGATGAGGTGGACACCTTCAAGGGTATTGCGGAGCCTTAAGAACTATACTTCACTGCCGGAAAAGGTACAGTTTTTTTTTTTTTTTTACTGTACTATAAGGCCGTTCTTTTATAGGGGACCGAGAACGATGCAGAGGTGATTGAGGTGTTCCTCTTTGAAGTGAAAAAATGCAAGTATGTCATCCACTCAGCATACACAGATGGGAAGGCCAGACCTAGAATAATGGAATGTGTAATTATCGAAGGGGGTGGTAACGGGAGTCTTGGTTGATGTCTTCTGGATTCATAATATATATATATATATATATATATATATATATATATATATATATATATATATATATATATATATATTTATATATATTTATATATATATATATATATATATATATATATATATATATATATATATATATATATATATATATATATATATATATATATATATATATACTGTATATATATATATATATATATATATATATATATATATATATATATATATATATATATATATATATATATATATATATATATATATATATACTGTATATACATACATATATATATATATATATATATATATATATATATATATATATATATATATATATATATATATATATATATATATATATATATATATATATATATATATATATATATGTGTGTATATATATTATGTTTGACGTAAATCAGATTCATTAGTCAAGATATCAGTAATCGCCAGCCACGCAATGATGTATTTGCCCTTAAAAAATTATGGAACATTAAAGAAAAAAAATAGATAAAAAGAAGAAAACTATCACTGACTCTGACAAAGCATTTCACCGGCAATGACATACTGACCTTGACGCAATGCCCCAAAAATGAGTGATGCGACCATCTCTGTTGAAGAACAACATCAACTCATTAGTGGAAAAGAAAAAGAAAATGCGCACCTATGAAGGGCAAAGTGAAATCAGCAATGAGAAACTTCCAATGATATTTTACACAAACCTGAAATAGTGTGGGTGACTCACTCATATGGTTGGGGATCGCGAATTCGTTGGCAGCTACCAGGCAGATATCTGCCGGCTTAGGATGACAACATTCTGTTCTGGATGATGGCCTTGGTAGAAGAGAAGGACAAACACCACTGTCCACTAAGAATCCAAAGACCTGTTCCCGCTTCATGTTAAAAAAAGAGATATGTGAAGAGATACCACTGCCACAAGTGATGACATACTTCGAACTTTCTGGCCAGTGACAACCATTTGCACATTTCTTTGCGGCAGCCTCGAATCTGGAGTGGTAGTAGCATAACTACAGTCAATGATGGTCAGTAAGTGGTCGTAGATGTCGTTAGTTCGGGCTTGATTGAGGGGTGGCATATGTAGGTGGTGGGAGGCTTTGTCCTACCCAATTCACTTCAGCACTGATTGATGTTTAATAATTTTCCTCTTCGTTTTGAGGGATGTGAAGTGGTCATCATGTCTTTTGAGGTAAAACATCGACATCGCGTTTGGCGCACGTACAGGTTCAGGTAGACGTCATATCCAAAGGACACGAAGAGGACTCACCTTCCAAGAGTCATATGCGGCAGGTTGCAGGAAAGTGATACTTGTCATTTTCCTGAAGGCATGCAAAGCTTTTTTGTCCCCCAATGGCTATTGGGAGACTTGAAAAAGCTCTACTATACCAACGGCTGGTGATGGTGAATATGGCACCAGGAGGTATGTTTGGAGGGTATCATACAAAGCCAATCAGAGATTTCCTGAAAAGTGTCTTTAGGGGTCACCACAAGGACCTAATGTGCTTTGGTGATTAAGTGAAACTTAACCATGGTACGCTGAAACAACGCGAATATTTTTGTACTGGCAGAGGGTGGTAGTTTCATGGATATGGCGTGGATAGGAGACTCATGGTTGCAGTGTGACATCGACAGAAAAATAGCAACATAGATAAAGGAGCAAACCAAATTATAGAATATTGTAACAGCATTAAAGAAAATGAATTTGGTATGGACAGAAATTTTTTTATTGTGCAGCAGGAAGTTATTTTTACATAATTAATTTTTTTTATGGCATTACTCCTCATATTCATTGGTATGCAATGTACCTTATTTCCGTGTTCCTACTACTGCGCCTTCAGTTTGAGATGTTTCGACTTCCAAGGACTAAAAATACTACCGGTATGAAAACTTCCATAGCCAGTACTACGTATAGAAATGAAGCACCCAAATAGATGCTAAATAGTTCATTTCTTTTTTTTTTTACTTTAATATCTTCATTGTTAGGATATTATTCATGAGGAAGACGAAGAAGAGGATTATACGTAAATATCACATAAGAGATATATCATCATTTAGGCTGTAATCTAATTTCCATAAATACAAAGAGGAAGATTTATATCTATTTTAGTCTTGTAACAGGCTCATGTTTTAAGGAGAGCCAATGCAGCTTGTCCCGTGAATCCTTAGAAGTTGAATTTAATTTTATTGCATATAAGGTATTGCCTTATTCATTTTTTTCTTTAAAAATTATGTTATTTTTTCGTCCTTAAGTATGTTCCATTTTATACAAAGGAGGCTTAACCTAGTTATTTTACTGCATATTATAACAGTAGAAAAATGTCAATATAAAACCTTCTATCCACTGTCCGATTTTCCCCACAACTATCATAACATTTTATTTGAATGACACTCCCTTGGATATATATAATTTACCTAAATTTCAGAAATTTTATCATAATTCTAAACCAAATATAAGTTTCAATGAGTCCCGTAATGTGTTCTGAATATCAATGGTTTAACTTTTTAGAAAATATAATGGCTAAAATGTAAATATATTCAATAACCGTATAATTTTCTATGTGCAATAAACAGAAGCCTAAAATACTGTTTTGAGACTTTCGGAACCAGTTTTAGGGATCAGCTAAGGATCACCAATTTCCGATAATATGTCCTCATAATTCCTCTTCTATAGCCTTCTTGATAATATTTAAAACAAGTTTATTTTCAAATAAATTGTTTAGAACACTTCCAGATTTTAAGCTTGTAGAACTGTTTTCAATTATTTTGTTAGATATGAAAGATTATTATAAGTGAATGATCAAAGAATATTTCTTATATTCCATGACCATATACGATTACGTAAGTTACTGGTATTATACAAATTTAACAGAATGATCGTAAGAGCCATTAGTGTAACCTTATTAATATACTTATTTCAATCCATTAATAATAGCTCTGGAGAAATATATTTGGTACATGAAATGTTTGACATAAATTAGATACTTTTTGTATTCCCGAATCATAAACATATTCAAGGATAACTTATTGGAAACGCATTCGGCAGTAAACAAAGTTTTATGCACAACAGAAGAGATCGGCTTATTAAGAAAAGGAGAAAATCCTATTCTAAGAGAATGAAAAATAAAAGTGTCTGAAGTCATATCCTGCTGGCAACACATTCAATTTTGGAGTGCCCCCCCCCCCCAACCCCCAACCAAAAAAAAAAATCTGATTTAAACTTTCCTGTGTGACCCCATCAGCTTGTCATCTAATCTTGATGAAGTCATTGGAATATCGGAAATGACTCTCTCTCTCTCTCTCTCTCTCTCTCTCTCTCTCTCTCTCTCTCTCTCTCTCTCTCTCTCTCTCTCTCTCTCTCTCTCACACACACAAAATCTGTAAATTTAAATATATTTCATCAAGTTTGATAAAAGAAAATTCCTCGTGTTTCTATCTTCTATTATTTTAAGCATAAAGTTATGAACATTATCTTATATCTGCTAGCCTATGATCAATGCTGATACATTACTAGAATGTTTAGATAGTGGTTGCCTTGGAGTAACAAAAAAAAAAAAAAAAGAGAGTATTAGTTTGGTGAAAGCATGTAAATGAATGGCTTCTTTTATGAGATTTCATTAAAAGGCCCGTTAGTATTGGTGAATAAAATGGCTTCAGGAAAGAAATTAATACTTAGATAAATCAAAGAAATCAAAAGAAAATTGTTGGTCATATGGAAGCTGATGATAAAATGTGAAAAATATTTATACATTGTCCTGAAATAGCTTAAAAAATATATACATTATAAGATATGGCTATCCGTTAAGTAATGAAGTGAATAAAAATCGCTGGGCTAAAACAGCGGAGGTAAAACAATATAGATTTTTTTTTATTAACAAGTGTTAGCAGTTGAGTGATGTGTAAAAGATTCTGGGCAAATATTAGGAAAGCTGGTTTTCCGGAATATACATATAGTTTCTCATAGTAAATTTTAATCTGAAATAAATATAAATCTCTGCTTGGTCAGATTCTGGCCTATGACAAAAGGGATTAATACATTTTGGGGGGGGCAATGACCTATTCAATCACCCATAAAGATAGAAATCATGTGAGCTTTACTTCATCGTATATATTCGTAGGTAAAAGTTTTTTAGTGAATAAAATAAAAAATTTTCATTCTATATCACTAATGGTATTTCTAACTTAACAACACACCAATTTTTCATTTTTACTAGGTCACTTCTAATGTAAATATATTTTCAAAATACATAGTGTGAAATCCCTCTTAACATTGAATTAGATTTATGTTTGAAACATTCTGTACTGCACATATTGTATACACCTTTGTACACTGTAACGATATTTCTTATTTTAGCTTTAGCTCTCCTGCCCCTACTGCTGATATGATACTATCTAAGCCTGTTAACACATATCTAGTACTTTTTGAATTTTGTGTCATTCGTGCTCTCAACTATCTGTATAAAACCTCCTTGTCTTGTTTAATAAACTCAGTTGCATTCGTCTCGACTCTGTTATTTCTTAACAGCCACCATCCACAATTGATGATCACCGGACGACCAGCTCCATCCTCTCTTTCCCTTTACAGCTGTACCCTATCATTTGATGATATTACCGTCCAAAACTGACTTTTCTTTCCTCGTTATTTCCATGAAATTACTACCCTTCACCATTACAGAGGCATTCGCTAGGTTTCACCGCGCCAGGATTCAGTTTCGCATCAGGTACCAAAGCAAACTTTGTTCTTGTGGAAATTTCCCACTGGCTTTGCGAACAAAGGGATGCCCAAATAGTGTACGCTGGCCTAAAAACATATCGCTTGAAGCAGTACTCAGCTTCGCCAGCCGCCCATATAACTAAGCTTTCTCCCCTTTCTCAACAACCAATGGGGAACCAAAACTCTTTGCTCGTCCTATGGGAAATGACCAGTATCACTCGCCTGCAACATGCTGCAGAAAGCTCTCCTCAGAAGGTGAACCTACTCTTTGCCCTCTGGCTACGATACCTATAAGAAACACTATGTACTGATATCCCCGACATCAAGATTTTACCAATAATGGACCTAATGACCAAAAGAGGAGGCCATTATGGACATCCTCTTCACCAAATTGAAGAACTCCGTCAACGCCTCCACTCTTGATGAAAAGGAAAACTATTTAACATCCAACGAAGCCGGCGTTAATTTAGCACGTTACAGATCCCCCCCCCCCCCACCCCCCGTGACCTACCAAAGCGGTAATAATGCTGCAC
>NC_090734.1:31069018-31076518 GCF_036898095.1 Palaemon carinicauda | reverse complement strand
TAGGTGATATCACTACGAAGATTTTGTCTCACCATTTTTTTCTGGCATTCAATTTTTTTTTTCACTTCAGGATAAAATCAGAAAAAAAAGGGTTATCAATAAGTGTTATATTCTAAACATATCCCATAAAGGGCATAAACGCAATTGAATACCAATAAATAAAAATATATGAGTAATCCAGTCATTTTGCGTAGAATATACAATAAAAGAAAATTCCCGATTTAATAATGTTGCAGTTACTGATAATCATGAAATCTAAAGAAAATATCATGAATGGATATGAGAATTAAAGATTTCCATACAGAATAGTAATAATTGGATAATTCTTAGACTTTACCCATAAGGTTCGAGAATATATTGATCCTAAAAAAAATTCTTAATACCTTTCCAAAAGGATGCAATTAATGAACACTTGCGAATATGACTAAAAATGGAATATATATATATATATATATATATATATATATATATATATATATATATATATATATATATATATATATATATATATATATATATATATATATATATATATATATATATATATATATATATATATATATATATATATTAATGTAATAAATTAAAAATAGATGACCCCTGGAAGGCATATGGAAATATTATATGCAATTTGATTATTTGAACACCAAACAGCAGTCTTGAAATTAAAGGTTATTGTTAATGATATATAGCTCATATTAATTTTTAATTTCTTGCGAGCAACATGATTTTTTTTTCATTCTATCCTATTTACTTCTCTCATTCTTATTTATCTCTGTAAAAACCCTTTTTTTACGCCACACTTACGTAATTATTGACAAAACAAAAGAAAATATTTGTTCAGAGATCACCTAAATTCATTTGCACAACAGATTTGTTTTTAGAGAGTCACCACTGGTGGTCAAAGGTTAATAGAAAGAAAAAAAAATGTAAAATATATTTCTGTTGATAAAGAACTATAGCATATCTGTAAGAGCAATTTTCAGGATTTTTTATTTTATCTCTTATCTAGAACTTTTCCTGTCGAAATATGAGAGATACGGAGTTCTACTTATCTCCATCAAAATTTTGGTGAAGATGTTAAGATGTCATCGTATCCTTCCCTGTCGTAAGAGGCTACTAAAAGGAACTAGCCGAGGGGACTGGGAACCCCCTCTCATGTATCTTATTCCTGTGAGATGTGGAGCTGGGGGGAGAGTGATTGCTCCCCACACTCTTGTATAGTGGTGTCTGAATGTGCATGGATGTAGTACGATAGACAGTAAAAGATGTGAGAATGTAAGTGTGTTTAGGAATAGAAGAATGGGTATATTGGCTTTGTGTGAGACAAAGATAAAATGAAAGCTGTTTGGTGAAGTGACTGGTAGAGTATCTGGGATTGAAAGAGGAAGAGCAAGAGAGGCTGAGGCTTTATTGCTGAGTGAATGGATGAAAACTAAAGTAGTAGAATGGAAGGATATATCATCTAGTTAAATATGGGTAAGGGTTACTTTGGGTAGGGAATGTAGGTCTTTTGTTAGTGCGTATGGGCCGGTTATATGGAAAGTGCAGAATTACGGAATCAATTCTGGAATGGGTTAACTAGGTGTGTAGAAGGAGTAGGTAGATGGAATTATGTAGTGGTCATGGGTGATTTAAATGGTAGAGTGGGTGCTGGAGAGGTAGGTGTCTTTGGGTAGTATGGAGTATAAGGTGGTAATGAGAGTGGTAAGAGACTGGTTTATATGTGTGTTGAGCATAAGCTGTTAATAAGTTGTAGTTATTTAAAGAAAAATAATAATAACAAGTATGCATTAGTAAGAATGACAAATGGATTATGTGTTGATAACAAGAAGAATGTTTGAATGATTGAAAGACATGCACGTGTTTAGGGGTATATGTAACATACTTGAGACAAAGAGGGTGGCTGACTAGATATATGGTCAGTGCTTGGGTTATTCATATGAAGAGAATAAGGAGTTTTAGAAAGAAGCGAAGAGAGTAAGGATTGGTGGTTCGAGAATTGAAGAGACAATGAAAGATGGAATTGGAAGGTTGTTAAAAGGAGAGGAGCCAAGGAAAATATGGGCGGAATATTTTGAAGGTTACTGAATATTAAGGATAATAGGGAGGGATGTATAATTCCTGTTGCAGGTGTTGATGTCCTAGTGACGGGAGACAGGAATGAGAGAGAAATTATAAGAGAGGAAGTGAGAAAAGCACTAGATGAAACGAGAATAGGAAAAGCACCTGGTATGGATGGTGTGTGGACTGAGATGTTGAAGGTATGTGGTGTGACTGTACTTGATTGGTTGGTGAGATTGTTTAATATTTGTTTTATGTTGTCAAGGGTTTCAGTAGACTGGGTGTGTGCGTGTTTTTTACCACTATATATATAGGTAAGGGGAATGTGCATGGGAGTTGTAATTCATGGGGTATTAGTTTGTTGAGTGTGGCTGGAAAAGTTTTTAGTAAAGTACTAATTAAGAGGATTAAAGATAAAAAAGAGAATGCAATCTTAGACATACAGGGTGGTTTTATAAGAGGTAGGGAGTGTATGAATCATATTTTTACAGATAGGCATTTATGCAAGAAATATTTAGCCAAAGGCAAAGAGGTGTCTGTTGTGTTTATAGATCCATAAAAAGTGTATGAAATAGTTGATAGGGAAACAATGTGGAATGTGATGAGGTTATATGGAATTAGTGAAAGGTTGTTGCATGCAGTGAAGAGTTTCTACATACATAGTAAATCGTTTGAAAGGAAAAGAAGTGAGCGAGTGGTTTCCAGTGATAGTGGAGCTGAGACAGGGATGTGTGATGTCGCCATGGTTGTTCAATTTGTTTGTTGATGGAGTAGTGAGAGAGGTGAATGATCGAGTGCTTGGCCGAGGATTGAAACTGAAGGATGAGAGTGATCGTGAGTAACTGTTAAATCAGTTGTTGTTTGCGGATGATACTATACTGGTTGCAGACTCGGATGGGAAACTTGGTCGCTAAATGACAGAGTTTTGAAGGGTATATAAGAGAAGGGAGTTGAGAGTTAATGTGGGTAAGAGTAAGGTTATGAGATGCACGAGAAGGCAGGGTGGGGTGAAGTTGAATCTCATGTTGAATGGAGAGTTGATTGAGGGAGTAGATCAGTTCAAGTAGTTGGTGCATGTTGTTGCAGGAAATGGTGGAGTGAAAGCAGATGTACTTAAGAGAGTGAATGAGGGATGTAAAATGTTGGGGAAGCAAGGGAGTGGTAAAGAATAAAGGGTTAGGCATGAATGCAAAGAAAGTTTTCTAGGAGAAAGTAATTGTACCAACTGTGATGTATGGATCATAGTTGTGGGGAATAAAAGTGACAGAGAGACAGAAATTGAATGTGTTTGAGATGTACTGTCTGAGGATTATGGCTGTTGTCTCTAAATTAGGTAAGGTTATAAACGATGTAGTAAGGTTGAGAAATGCCTTAAGAAAGGATTTAGCAGCTAGAGTTGATATGAATATGAGGTAGTTTCGCCATGTTGAGAGAATGATAAGTGGCTGTCTGCTAAAGAAGGTGATATATTCAAAAGTTGATGAGAGATGTACCAGAGTTAGGGTAAGATTTGGATGGATGGAGTGAGTGATGAAAGCTCTTGATGATAGGAGGATGGATGTGAGAGAGGCAAGAGCGTACTAGAAAAGGGAATCAATGGCGAGTGATTATGACACATTTCCGGTATGCCCTGCTCCTTCCTCTGGTTGCCTTGGTGACCGTGGTGGTAGCAGCCTTAAGGGATTCAGTATATGGTGGATAATGGGGGGAGGGTGTGCTTTGGCACACTAGCAGTACCAGCCAAACAGCTGAATCCATCGTCAGGCTGCCAGGAGCAGAGATGAAAGGTCCCCTTTTGTTTCATTGTTTGAAGTGAGCTACTCCCCAAAATTTGTGGAAGTGCCCTGGTAAATAGATAGATAGAAAGGTTTATCAACACATTCCATTTTTATATGTCTTTGTATCTTTAAATACTTATAATTACATATATGTTAACGAAACCAAATAGCAAATAGCAAATATCTTTCGACATTATGTTGTGGAAGTATTATCTCATTCCAGTTTTACAGGAAGAAAAAAAATAAGAATCATGGAAAGTTATTTCATGAACTGAAAATGCTATTATCAATGAGATAGGGTTATAATATATATGCTTTGGTCATTTTGCGTAACTTATCTTTTTACAAAATGCCCGACCATTATGCACAAAGGCCAAATTCGTGGTCATATTGTAAAATGACGTAAATATCTCCACATATTGTAAAAGAACGAAGATTCTGGTTAATTTATGAAATAGTCAATATTATTGTAGGACAGTTTACAAAATGTCCGAAAAGGAAGTAGCCAAATGGAAGGAAGTGTACAAAAACTTGGGATAAATGTGGCTGTGATCACAGAATGGAAACCGTATTTTTTCGCTTTATTCTCATACAGTACACGCCTAATCTTTAACAATATCTCAACGAACTAAATTTAGGATCGTTTTGAAACATTTGAACAAACTATAGAACTAGAGCATCAAACATCCATATGATTGGGGAATTCCTTGTTATCAGCAAAACAGATGAAGTAATTTTATATTTTGATTTTTTTCATATTTACTCGTTCGTTGTCATATTTAAGAACTAGTAAGAAAAGTTAATTATCCAGGTAATCAAATCAATCTTTTAAGTCGAATTAAAATTTCAATATGCAGCTAGCATTGGGAAATCTTATTTGTATAAGAGGGGTTCTTAACAGTGAATGGTTGGTGATCACTAGCTTAGGTTCACTAACGGATGCATAATAGCCCGCCTGACAGCTAGCTGGTAAGGAGTTATTGCCTGGCGGAAGATTGCCCTCTATTTACATGAACATTCAAGACTCTTTTATGGGAGATATTGATCTGATACTCTGCCTCTTTTTATGATATTTTGAGGCTTACTTTAAATCTCCCACGGTTACTTTCGGTACCACCTCATGTTTTTCATTATTTCTGTTGACGAAGTAATTTCTTACATCGGTATTGCATAGCATTGAATGGAAATCCTTGGCAGTTTTTATTTTTAATGTGGATATTTCTATTTTGCATTCTCTAAAGAAAACATCTTTTAGTACCCTTTACCAATTCGTAGTTTTATCAATGTGATGCTTCTTCCTTTCTTTAGTGTTCCCTCAATTTGGCCTGATTGTCTTGAAGAATTTCTTGTTTCATCTCTTTTAGATTTCAACCTAATTTCCAATCAGTTCTTTACGAGATTCTTTGTATTTTCTGATAGTTTTCTTGATCTTATTTATGAACTTTTCCACCCATCTCTTGTGTTTATTCTAATATAAACTTTGTTTAATTACTGTTAAATTATAACCTCTCTTCCTTCCATTTTATTTTATAACCGGGAATGTATAATTTGTATTACTAAAGTGAATATAACATATTTTTCTCTCATTACCTTGATGCTTATTTTCTTTCTTAAAAGATATTTTGTTTTCTTTTTTATTCCTTAGATTGGAAGAAATTTGGTCCTAACATTCTATGGTAGCTTGACTTTAAATTGTTTTGCACTGTTACATCTTTAATCAAATTACCTTTTTCGTTGAAAAGAGAATCCAATTTGTTTTTAGTTACTCCATTTATGCTTCACTGTTATTCACGGTTTTTTGTATGAAAAAGGGTGTTTATGATATTATGTTGATTACTTTAAGCAAATTCTACAATCATGTCTACTCTGTTATTTCTTGTGCCAACTCCAAATTTACCTACTGCCAATTCTCCTTTCTTTTTAGCCTACAAATTGTATATTGAGCTCTTTCTTTAAATATATATATATATATATATATATATATATATATATATATATATATATATATATATATATATATATATATATATATATATATATATATATACATATATATATAATATATTTATTATATGTATACATATATATATATATATATATATATATATATATATATATATATATATATATATACATATATATATATATATATATATATATATATATATATATATACATATATATATATATATGGTGAGTTATTTTTTTCTGATGATTCAAGCGTCGAAGAGAGAGAGAGAGAGAGAGAGAGAGAGAGAGAGAGAGAGAGAGAGAGAGAGAGAGAGAGAGAGAGAGAGAGAGCAAAGTTTTCCAATTTTGTATTCAATTTGTCGAAAGGACCGCTCAGTTCCATAGCATCACTCTTGAAAACCACACTCTGAGTGCCGAAGAGGACGTGACTTGGTTGCAAAACCTCAACAATGTTCTCCTAAGTAAAGTACGTTTATGGGGACCATTACCTTCATGTTTTATTTAACATTCTCTTTTCCAATGTAGATCTTTTAAATAGAATACTAGTTAGTTTTACAGACATTTTTTTTACATATATAGTTTTATACTAGTCATTTGCCTTTCTAGAAATTCTCGGAATAGCTTTCTTTTTCTAATTAGATATCATAAGGGCTGATTTACATTAAAGTTGCAAGTGAACTGACATTTACCTGGTCGTTTCCTGGTGATGTATATTCAAACTACACCGTTTCGTTCCGTGGTACATAAATGTGTGAAAGAATAAGATTGATTGATTGATTGATTCAAAGTTTTCAGGCAATATATGCAAATATATATATATATATATAAATATATATATATATATATATATATATATATATATATATATATATATATATATATATATATATATATATATATATATATATATATATATATATATATATATATATATATATATATTACAAATACATACATAATAAAATAAGAATATATGCAAATTTATATATATATATATATATATATATATATATATATATATATATATATATATATATATATATATACAAATGCATACATCAAATTTTTTAAATCAAAACGTGCACACACGCATATATATACAGGCACACACATACGCACACACACACACACACTTACACACACAGAGAGACACACGCATATATATATATATATATATATATATATATATATATATATATATATATATATATATATATATATGTATATATATATATATATATATATATATATATATATATATATATATATATATATATATATATATATATATATATATATATATATATTCATTCAAAGATGGTCTAGTGTGAAGTAAGTAATTCATTCATGTATTTTATTCATGCATTTCATTTGTGTATTTAATAGGTGTATAGCCAGGTGAGTTCCTCTCTTGTAGGTTTAGGTATTTATATGTAAATTGTGTAAGGCTTTCGTCGTTCATTTCACTGTATTTTTCATTCAAATTAGTATTTGTATATTTAAGTTATTTTCAAGAATAAGCTTTTCATTTCAAGTATTTGGCTACGAATCTCCATTAAGTGTGCTATAAGAACCCTACGAAGTATGAAGAAGGGTTTATGACTTTATGTAATGTTTATTTTTTATGTTTTCATGAGGTATTGCATCATGTTTGTAAGAGACAACGAGAGTGTTATATTTGTCATGT
>NC_090734.1:31039018-31041518 GCF_036898095.1 Palaemon carinicauda | reverse complement strand
AAGCAATAGATTTTGCAACCACACTAAAGAGTGACAATTTAAGGGTAGCCCACAAAATATGTTCCTGGGTTTTACAAGACAGATTTTATTATAAGGTTAAATTGCATTCCTTATCAGATGTAGCATATTTTCTCTGAGCAAAAGCTCTAAGCTGAGTATAGTTATTTTGGGTAAAATCTAATTTATTACATTACAAAGGCATCCTGCTTCAACAAATAAGTATGTCTACAATCAACATTGAACTATGAGATATTATTCTTAATGGCCATTTATTTTTGGCCCTTCTCACATTATGGGCCCTTAATTTCTTTTTCTTCCATATTGTTATAATATTCTGTACTTTAGTTTGTTCTTTTGTCCATGGTGTTCTTTTTCTGTCTCTCAGTGTTATCCCCGTCATTATTCTTTACATACCCATTTGTGTTGAAACCAAAGTATGTTCTAAGACTTTAGTAAGACAACTAGTTTGCGATGCATAAGTATATACTGGTAGGACTACCAGGTTAAACACTTCTTTTAAGATATGGTGGCATTTTATTTCCACTATTCCATTTTATTTGCCATAAAAATTTTTATTCTTCTTTTAATTTCGTTTTTATGTCCTACGGAAACATTTACTGTCTATCTTACGTATATTTCTTCATTGGCAAACTGTATAGGTTCACCCGTACACATTTCATTTGTATCTGCGTTTCCATGGATTATTAATTTAGTTTTCCTTATCTACATTTTCAGATATACAGTTCAGCTTTCTCTATTAATATCGCCTGTAATATTTTGCAGTTCGTTTAATGATTCAATAAACATTTATTGAATGTACACCTTTAAAATCTTCCTACTCTAATGGTAATTTTATTCGGTCTATTATGATCTTTGTACAAATTTTAATATACATGAGAGCCTGCATGTTGGACTGCAATCATATATGATGCCTTAAACTCATTGTGATAATGTGACGCCGTATAGAGCTTATACTTTTGAAATGAGGAATGTATATAAATTGATACATACTGATTGATATATTGTATGGAATTATATGTAAGAGAGCAAATTAAATCAATTAACGTTTATGCATTACAACACACTAAGACAAAAATACTAATATAATAGCTAAAAAGAGCACACCATCAATGATATATAAAGTTTAAATGGCCAGAAAAAAATAAAAACATGAAAAAATATGGTACATTCCAACACAAGCACAAGACGTAATCAGTGTTTTGAAGTACTGCGGGTAAAAATTATAGGTTACGCATTCAATGAGATTTACTTGAGTGATATAGATGTGACGATAGTTGTTGGATGAAAAAAAAAAAGTGAATAGGTAGAACTTCAGTAAATGGACTGGGATATAATAAAATCAGAATATTCAATAGTATGCTAAAAATCATTGAAATGGCAATGAATATTGTGCACCCAGTTAAATAAATGTTACTTCCATGGGACAGATGCCGACCTTCATGGCGCAGTTGGATCTTCGAACTATAAATATAAGTTTATAAATTCAAGTACACACATACACACGCAAAACACACACATACACACACACACACACACGCACACACACACACACAATTATATATATATATACATACATACATATACCAAAGGCACTTCCCCCAATTTTGCGGGGTAAGCCGACAACAACAAGAAACAAAACAAAAAGGGGACCTCTACTCTCTACGTTCCTCCAGCCTAACCAGGGACTCAGCCGAGTTCAGCTGGTACTGCTAGGGTGCCACAGCCCAACCTCCCACATTTCCACCACAGATGAAGCTTCATACTGCTGAGTCCCCTACTGCTGCTACCTCCGCGGTCATCTAAGGCACCGGAGGAAGCAGCAGGGCCTACCGGAACTGCGTCACAATCGCTCGCCATTCATTCCTATTTCTAGCACGCTCTCTTGCCTCTCTCACATCTATCCTCCTATCACCCAGAGCTTTCTTCACACCATCCATCCACCCAAACCTTGGCCTTCCTCTTGTACTTCTCCCATCAACTCTTGCATTCATCACCTTCTTTAGCAGACAGCCATTTTCCATTCTCTCAACATGGCCAAACCACCTCAACACATTCATATCCACTCTAGCCGCTAACCTCATTTCTTACACCCGTTCTCACCCTCACCACTTCGTTCCTAACCCTATCTACTCGAGATACACCAGCCATACTCCTCAGACACTTCATCTCAAACACATTCAATTTCTGTCTCTCCATCACTTTCATTCCCCACAACTCCGATCCATACATCACAGTTGGTACAATCACTTTCTCATATAGAACTCTCTTTACATTCATGCCCAATCCTCTATTTTTACTACTCCCTTAACTGCCCCCAACACTTTGCAACCTTCATTCACTCTCTGACGTACATCTGCTTCCACTCCACCATTTGCTGCAACAACAGACCCCAAGTACTTAAACTGATCCACCTCCTCAAGTAACTCTCCATTCAACATGACATTCAACCTTGCACCACCTTCCCTTCTCGTACATCTCA
>NC_090734.1:31029018-31031518 GCF_036898095.1 Palaemon carinicauda | reverse complement strand
ATATGTTTGTTGATTATTATCTTGTGATTTCAGAAAACCACATACCTGTAAATGAATGAATAATTATTAGTAATAATCCAGGCGTGTCCTATCTGCGTCATCAGTTTTTTAATGTTGCTATGTTGAATGAAACACAGGTGTACACCTAACCCTTTAATGTATAATAAAAGGCTACATTACTCTGTGGCTCTAGGCTTCCAATTGAGCGTCGAGCATCTCGTAAACAATCTTACAAACCAAAACATAAAAGTAACATATGAGCATCGCTCTCAAAAGATTTAGATCCTACTACAGTACAAAAGTAAAAAGAATCACATCCTATCTTTGAGGTAATTAATAAATGATTGGACCCTAATATCAAAATGCATTATTTCAGTTATGAACAATGCTTAAAACATGTTTTATCAATGCAATTTGTTGCAATAATGCACTCAATACATGTAACATTTGAGGTAATACAGTACATTATTACAATAATACATAATAGTCTCTTCTCCCTTAACATGACGTTACAAAAATCTTTATAAATCTAATCTCTCAGGGCTTTCCTCTATTAATCGTATTAGGAAGCACTCTAACCCCATATTTGACTGGTACATGAATTGATTCTGAATCTACAGTTGATGTGTGAGCATCTTGGTTAATATTTGACTTTTTGGATGTAACTACTTCTGAAAGTTTTCCATCTCTAACATTCACATGCTCTACTGTATTTCTGTTTAATGGTTGTAATTGATCAACGTGACGTTTCATAATATTTCCACCAACTTGAACATCATAATGTAAATTTACTATCTCTCTTACAATCTCTCCTGGTACCCACTTCTCTGGAATGTTGTACGATGTTAGTAGGACATCACACAAAGGTAAAAAAAGTCTTACTTTTGGAAGATATAACTGTTTATACTCTTTATCCTCTAAATCCCTCTGCAAACTTGGATGCAACAAATCTAACGTACACATAATCCTCCTCCCCATCAACAAATTTGATGGTGTCACGCCTGTTGTTCTATGCGGCGTTGTTCTATAAGATAGTAAAAACTTCAATACATGTAAAAATATGTTACCTGAATTTGCTTTTCTACACTTCATATTGGGTTTAGATTTTTGAACAAACCTTTCAGCCTCTCCATTAGTAGAGGGATGATATGTTGCTGAAAATGTATATTTTATTCCATTGACGTTACAAAATTCTTTAAACTCTTGTGTGGTAAATTGTTGACCATTATCTGTAACAATTCTTTCTTGAATACCATGTGTAGAAGAAATTCGTATTAACTATACTTGTGGCATAAGGCACTGTTGTCTTCATTGGAATTACTTCTGGCCACTTACTATAAGCATCTACGACTATCAGAAACAAATAATTTAAAAAAAGTTTCGGCAAAATCTATATGCACTCTTCGCCATGGATGCCTGGGTAAATTCCATGGGTGCATTCTAGCAAAATGAGGATTGTTCTGTTGAATAACACAACTCATAAAGTTCCTTATATAAGATTCCACATCTTTATCTACACCTGGCCACTATACAATAGTTCTTGCAATTGACTTTGATCTTACAATACCTTGGTGATCGGCATGTATTTCAGACAAAACCTTATTCTTTAGTGAATTAGGAATAACTATCCTTGAACCTCTCATCACTATTCCTTGTGTTACAATTTTACTCCTCTCCACATAAATCCCTACCTGTCATTAAACTCTCTAAATACTTACTAAGCACTGGGTCTCTCTTGGTACTGTGTGCTACATCCTTTGCTATAATGGGTACATCTTAAACAGAAATTAACAGAATACTATCATCATACTCTTCTGGAGCTTTGTCTACTGGTAATCTAGATAAAGCATCTGCATTACCCATCTCTGATGTTGGACGGTATTCTACACCATAGTGGTATGTGGCTAACATAATTGCCCAACGTTGTAGTTTTGCAGCTACCAACGTAGGTAAACTTGTATTTGGACCGAATATTGCTAATAAATGTTTATGATCTGTAACAAGAGTGAACTTTTTCCTACCATAAAGATACAAATGAAATTCCTTAACTCCATACAATAATGCTAAACCTTCTTTTCATATTTGGGAGTAATTCCTTTCTGCCTTGTTCAATACTCTGGAAGTGAATGCAATTGGTTTCTCTGTTCCATCTGGCATTAAATGAGATAATACTGCACCTAAACCTATGTTTGATGCATCACATACTAATTTAATCGGTAAATCCATTTGATAATGTACTATGAATGAAGGTAAAGTTATTTCCTGTTTCATTATTTCAAAAGATTCCTGACACTTTTGTCCACTTCCATTCTACCCCCTTATTCAACAAATTATACAATGGATATGTAATTGTAGACAAATTCTGAACGAAATTCCCATAAAATGTTACTAAACCTAAAAATTATTGTAATTCCTGAACATTTCCTTATACTTTTGTGATTGTAGAGCTTTAATCTTCTTTTTAGTTTTGGGAACAGCTTTGCCATTAATTACAAAACCT
>NC_090734.1:31014018-31024018 GCF_036898095.1 Palaemon carinicauda | reverse complement strand
AGGGAGATAATCAAATAGAGATAAGTTTACCAATATTATATTTATCAATAATATTTAAAGTTACATACAACTAGTGTTCCATATAAATAAGATAGAAATTACGAGAAATTATGAATGTTGATTAAATACAAAACAATATAAATATAATTATTAAATTAACAAGAACAACAAATTCAAACAAGAATGAAGAACCCAACTATGAAATTACAGTTATGAAACAACCTCATTATTACTAGTTGCCCAATACTCTTTGAAGCAAATCAGTCAAATAATTCACTTCACAATAATTTATAATAAAAGTTACGATAACAAGCACCAAATAGTAAAATAATTGCCAAAATATAACTAAACAAGATGCAAAATCAAAACAGAAAAATAAACATTAATATTAGTCACATTTATCACTGAATATTTGTCTCTCAAGAAATTAAACAGAGAAAAGCGATGTATACTACTATTCTCCTGTAGTACCGAGGAACATAGACTAAGTCTTTCTCCTGCACAATTCCATTGGAAGTTAGGGTTAGGAAAAGCAGACTTTTCCTTCACTTTTTGACTTTCTCTTAAAAATGTAACTATTCTTCCAAGAACAAAATGGGACTTCGTGACGGGTTAGGGACACACCCGCAGCTGTCCTCTGAAGCTTGAGAGTAGCACAGAAAGTGCTAGATTCAACAGAAGAGAGGTCCCAAGAAAACTAGCCAGGGACTCTCAAACAGGTAGTTACTTTAAACAAAAAATAAACAGGAAGTTACACTTGAATACCGTCATTTTTCCTTTACATAGGCCCTTTAACAAGTTAATTCCTTGGAATTTACAAACAAAATAGAAGAAATGTTTACTCCCTCAACTATTTACACAAGCAAGTTACATTAATTGCTTCTACTCAGTAAATCTGAAAAATGGTTAGATTGACCAGATATATATATAATCCTGTATTTATATGGTTGTAGGCCCAGAATTAATCTTAAAATCCTATCATTTCCTGATTTTAGAGTTTCCATGTAGGTAAGGGGCTTATGGTCTGTTTCAATGAAAAACTCTTTCCCATACAAATAATAGTGGAATTTTCGTACAGCCCAGAAGATAGCCAAACACTCTCTCTTAATGGTAGAATACCGTTGTTCTCTTGGGAGAAGTTTCCGGCTAGCATACGCCACTGGATAGGCTGTTTCTTCATCATACTGAAGGAGCACAGCTCCAAGACCAACTGAAGAGGCATCTGTCCTTAGAACAAAAGGTTTATTTATCTCTGGAATATGAAGAATAGGAGCATCAATGAAGTATTTCTTAATAATCTCAAATATGTTTTCTTCCTCACTATTCCATTGTAGTGGTTCTTTCACTTCCTTTTTAAGCTTTGCTGTTAATGATGACGTTAAGCTAGACAAATTTGGGATGAACTGTCGATAAAAATTAACAGAACCTAAAAAGCTTCTTAATAACTTCTTAGTTTTTGGAATTTGAATTTGTTGCAAAGATAAAATTTTATCATTCAGGGGTCTGATTATATTATTACCTACTTCAAAACCCAAATATTTAACTTTCTCATAACAAAAATGACATTTTGATGGACGGGCTGTAAGACCATGATCTCTCAATCTTCGAAGTACCTCACTCAAGGTTTCCAAATGTTCCTGGAAAGTATTAGACATCACAAATATGTTATCAAAATAGATAGAGATATGATTCATTCCCTGAAAGATTTTCTTCATCAATCTAACGTAGGTGGCACATGCAGTAACCAGTCCAAAGGGTAGCCTCTTATATTGCATTAAACCACGGTAAGTAGGGAAAGCCGTTAGAGGTCTTGCATCAGGGTCCAACATAACCTGATGATAGGCTTTTGTGATATCCAATTCTGTAATAAAAGACATATTACGAAATTTAAATAAATCTTCATCAATTGAGGGCATAGGTTCAGAATCGAACTTTGTTACTGAATTGAGTGCACGAAAATCTAGTGCTAACCTGAATGTGTTGTCAGGTTTCTTTATCATAACAATAGGATTACAATAATCAGACTTACTTTCTTCAATTATCCCAAGTTTCAGTAATTTATCTACTTCTTTACATACTTCCTCCTTAAGATGTGCTGGTACTGGGTACATTTTCTTTCGAATAGGCTCTGTTGACGTTAATTCAATCTTGTGCATTATGGTAGAAGTACAACCTGGTATCTCCGAGAAGACTTCTGAAAAATTATCCAGTACTTCTTCTAGTTTCCATTTTTGTTCTGGAGTTAAAGTTGTACAGATATCTAATTCAGAAGTTATTTCTTCTTCAACACAAGGTATAGGATTTTCGATGTCTTCGCTCAAAACTATTACACGAGAGGTTACACAGCAATAATCTGAAATTGAACTATTCAGATTTTCATCAGCCACTGATAACACATTCTGTGACCTGTAAAAATATGCCTTCAGCAAGTTAACATGAAATGTTTTTGGCTTACCTTTCACATCGATTATGTAATCAACACTATTGAGTTTCCGCAGAACTTTAAATGGTCCTTGCCATTCAACTAACAACTTATTGTGTTCTGTTGGCAGTAATAGTAACACCTCATCATTGACTTTAAACTGCCTACGAGTACTTTTCTTGTCAAAGTACGTACTGTAGATTTCCATTGAAGTCTTTATATTTTCCTGGGCTATTTTTGAAGTTTCCTCTAGCCTGTTTCTAAGATCAAAAAGAAAAGAATAAACATTTTGGGTATCATTAGAAAGGCCAGTATTAGTCCATATCTCATTCAATATTAGTAGTGGTCCCCTTACTTGGTATCCATAAAGGAGTTCAAATGGGGAAAAACCAAGAGTGTCAGAAGGAATCTCCCTCATAGCAAACAGGGCACAAGGTAAATATCTATGCCATTCTCTAGGTTGCAAATTACACAATTTCTTCAATATGGATTTGAGAACAGAGTGTTGCCTTTCACAACGACCATTGCCAGCTGGATGATACGGAGTAGTAAACAATGGTTTTACTCCCAGCATTTGGTACACATGTTCCATAAGTTCTGATGTGAACTGCTTTCCTCTATCAGATATTATTTCCTTTGGTATTCCTACCCTAGAAAATATTTGCATAAGAGCATCTGCAACATCAACAGTGGTTATGGTCTTCATAGGAATTGCTTCAGGAAATCCTGTAGCATAATCAATCATTGTTAAAATAAACCTGTGACCTTCAGATGTGCTTGGATTCAGTGGACCCACTATGTCAATTCCTACTCTGCTAAAAGGAATGGAAACTACTGGCATTTTTACCATAGAGACCCTTTTATGTCTACCTTTACTTGTGTTCCTCTGACAGTTATCGCAAGATCTACAATATGCATACACATCTGTACACATTCCTGGCCAGAAATATAGTTCTCTGATTTTTTTTAGGGTTTTGCGATGACTAAAGTGTCCTGCCACAGGTAAATCATGAGCCAATTTAAGAACAACCTTTCTAAGTTTAAGAGGAACAACTGAATAAAATTTATTGGCAATTCTTGAATTGTTTGCATTTATAATTTCCTTATACAAAACTTCATTTCTCCGTACATACCTGTACTCCACTTTTGAGTTTTTTGTTATGGTGTTGGCTTGACAGTCTTTCCTGATCGATTCCAGGGTGGCACATTCATTTTGCAATTTTATAAAGTCAATAGGAGTAGTCTCAAGGGCTTCTACATCAGGAAAAACTAATGGGTGAACAACTTTCCTTGAAGCTGAACGAGTTGTTATATTGACGTGTTCAATAGCTTTACCTTTTTCTGTAGGCAGATGGTTTCTTCGAGGTTCCTCATCAATGGAGTTCAAAGGGGGGCAGTCTCCATCTTCAGGAAAAAGAGCACCTTCAATGTTACCTAAAAGTACTGTACAAAACTTAATTGGGGCAATAATAGCATTAACCTTTCCAGTAAACCATTTACATCCAATATAAACTGGTAACACTGGAAAAACATTTTCCCTTCCTAGATAATCGATTAATGATGATTTTGGCAATTCCCTCTCATTGAAGTTAGGAAACAGGTCTTTGGATACAATACATGTAGAACAGCCAGTATCACGTAAAATGGTAGAAACACGAGAACCATTAACCACACCATGAGTAAATGGAGCTCTAGAGTGAGTTTCTTTATTAGCATAGCGACCAACCTTATTTGATCCTGCTTTGTTCGATGAAGTGCCAGGAGTAGAAGTCATTGCAGCTTTACCTTTAGGACAGGATCGTGCCATGTGTCCAGCTTCACCACAAACATAGCAAAGTGGTGTTGGCCTTTGGGTGACAACTGGAGATGGTTTAGGATTCAGACTTTTCTTTTGGGTCTGCTTATCCCCAGGATAACATCTATGTGCACCTGCAAATCTGTCTGCTGCTTCGGCAACGTCTTTAGCTTTCCATAATTCCTGCTCCTTAATAAAAAGTCTGATGTCATGTGGTAAGACAGTGAGAAATTGATCAACAACAATAAATTCTCTTAAATTTTCAAAAGAATCATCAACATCACTTGAATGAAACCAATAATCAAAGTGTCTAAAAAGTTGAGTCATAAATTGAGAAAAATTAATCTTCGAGCTCATCTTAGCAAATCTGAATTCTTTACGGTACTGTTCAGGGGTCCTCTTGAAAGCCCTTAAAACAGCAGCTTTTAAACTTACATAATCTGCAATTTCTTCTTCAGAAAGGGTAGAATAAATATTTAAAGCAGTGCCCGAAAACAATAACGCCAAACGGGTAGCCCACTCACTAACAGGCCACTCACATAAGGAAGCAACACTTTCAAATCTTATTATGTAAGCAGTTATGTCCTCATCTTCATTATAAGGAAGAAGTCTTGGTGGTTTAATACCACTTACCTTAGGAGCAGTACTTTCCTGAATACCATCATCAATTCTTTGTTTATCAAGAGCTAGCTTTGCTTCCTCAAGCGCTAATCTTCTTTCTTCTAAACTTCTATCAATTTCATATTTCCTAAGTTCTCGTTCTTTAGCCCTTTCTTCTCGTTCTTGTCTCTCCTTTTCTTTCTTTTCTTCTCGTTCTTGTCTCTCTTGTTCCTTGTTTTCTTCTCTTTGTAATCCTGCTTCATATTTTCTTGTTGCCCATTCACCAAGTCCATTTCCTTCCAAACCAATTCTTCTTCCTTGCTCGATCCAATAGGAAAACTGTAATTCAGACATTGTATGAAACTAGAGCAAACAGTTACAATTAAACTAGCGTGTTGCCAAGGACAGTAACAAGTCTTGATTTTATGGTGGAACCTAAATAGAAAATATAATAAAGAAGGCTCGAATAGACCATAAAATATACTTCCAGTCCACACACTAACAGTCAAAATACTAAAGAGCTTTCAACTACTTAGAACTCACTTTTCTTGAATGCTAACACGCATTAAGAAACAAGGGTCAGCATTTGCTGGACTCCTTAACTAGGGTAACTCGTGGAATTTACTATGGCTCCAACACTATCATGCTTGGCGTAATTCCTGTCCCCTTTAGGCAATTACGATAGTCAAACTCCTTTACCCTTAAAGTCACTTAAAGATTTGTTCACAGAGGCTGTACTGTATTGAGCATGCGCAACAAACTCTTACTCACCCCGCAAAATATACATGTGATAATGTCTAAGTGAATTTCACCTTGATTCCCACAACATATGCAGTATTATCCTGGCATGGTCGCCAATATGTAAAGGATATTTCCATATATCCTTATCAGATTCTTTTAATGATGTTTATAGCATGATAATACCTCATAATATTGTGAAAATACAAGGGAGATAATCAAATAGAGATAAGTTTACCAATATTATATTTATCAATAATATTTAAAGTTACATACAACTAGGGTTCCATATAAATAAGATAGAAATTACGAGAAATTATGAATGTTGATTAAATACAAAACAATATAAATATAATTATTAAATTAACAAGAACAACAAATTCAAACAAGAATGAAGAACCCAACTATGAAATTACAGTTATGAAACAACCTCATTATTACTAGTTGCCCAATACTCTTTGAAGCAAATCAGTCAAATAATTCACTTCACAATAATTTATAATAAAAGTTACGATAAGCACCAAATAGTAAAATAATTGCCAAAATATAACTAAACAAGATGCAAAATCAAAACAGAAAAATAAACATTAATATTAGTCACATTTATCACTGAATATTTGTCTCTCAAGAAATTAAACAGAGAAAAGCGATGTATACTACTATTCTCCTGTAGTACCGAGGAACATACACTAAGTCTTTCTCCTGCACAATTCCATTGGAAGTTAGGGTTAGGAAAAGCAGACTTTTCCTTCACTTTTTGATATTCTCTTAAAAATGTAACTATTCTTCCAAGAACAAAATGGGACTTCGTGACGGGTTAGGGACACACCCGCAGCTGTCCTCTGAAGCTTGATAGTAGCACAGAAAGTGCTAGATTCAACAGAAGAGAGGTCCCAAGAAAACTAGCCAGGGACTCTCAAACAGGTAGTTACTTTAAACAAAAAATAAACAGGAAGTTACACTTGAATACCGTCATTTTTCCTTTACATATATATATATATATATATATATATATATATATATATATATATATATATATATATATATGTGTGTGTGTGTGTGTGTGTGTGTGTATATATATATATATATATATATATATATATATATATATATATATATATATATATATATATATATATATATATATATATATATATATATATATATATATATATGTGTGTGTGTGTGTGTGTATATATGTATATATAGATATATATATATATATATATATATATATATATATATATATATATATATATATATATATGTATATATATATCTATATTTATACATATATATATATATATATATATATATATATATATATATATATATATATATATATATATATATATATATATATATATATATATATGTATGTATTTCGTGTTGGGGTGTACGCCTTAAAGCTACCCGAATCATTCTTATTCTATATGGAGATTGCTTTTTAGGTGGATAATAAATAGTGATAAGACTAAAAGGTTTGAGACGAAGAAGATCATTAGGTCTCGCATTCCGGTCTGATATTGGTGGAGTCTTCCCTCCCATTGATCTTTGTTCCAAAGAGATGGAATATTTTCCCATGGAATCCTTTTATTAAATTTTGGGTCTTATCTCCGACTATATATGGAGATACTCCAACAAATAAAGTTTCAATTCCGATATCACTAAACTAATATTTTTCATCAGTGCGTTATTGTATGATTTTATTTAAACTTGAATCAAATGCAAGGAATATCATATAGATACGCCCGGATGTGAAAACAGGCCCACTAACACATATAAACATACGCACAAACATATATGTCAAGGTTAGCTCTTTTGTATGAGTATTTGTGTTTGTGTGCGAAATCCGCCATTGTTTTTTACATTAAACCAGGGTTACACGAAATGTTTCATAATTTTTTTTTAATATTTGATAATATATTCCAGATGCCTTTAATTCTCTCTCTCTCTCTCTCTCTCTCTCTCTCTCTCTCTCTCTCTCTCTCTCTCTCTCTCTCTCTCTCTCTCTCTCTCTCTCTCTCCCTAATGCAAAGATAACTGGATAGGGTGACGAGTATCGTGATTACAAGTGTTTAAAAATTTCTAATTCCATTCATGAGGATTCAATTAGTATCACCTCGCAGGTAAGAGATGTCATGCGAAACTATGGTGCATAATACTTTAATCCCTGTGTGCGTGTCTTTTGATTATTCCATGCCAAAAATAAACTAGAGTTTGATAAAATAAATGGAATTTCTACAAACTACTGAATGAGTGTACATGTAGTTGTTGATGACCTTTTATATACAATATATCGAACATATTGATCTTCAATAACATGCCCTTATTATTGTTTGTCTAATTTGTTTTGAATATCATTGAATGGACACTATGTTAATTAATGGATAATGGGAAAATAATATTGCACTGTAATCTAAGAAACTGAAAGACCAACAAATAATATTCCTACATAGAATCACACAAGAAAAATTAAAGGTTTTAAGGATTTGATCGTCTTATGTTTTGAAAATATGTATCATTATTGCATACATGTGAAAAAAGGAAACTTGAGTTAGGTCGTGAGAGTAAAAATTCATCGACGTGAAAAATAGTTAGTTAAAAGGAATACTGAATAATGTAAGCACTATCAAACTCATCTGTATACATAGTATTTTTTTAATCAGCTGTAATCATTTATATATATATATATATATATATATATATATATATATATATATATATATATATATATATATATATATATATATATATTTATATATATATATAAATATATATACAGTGATGCCTCAGCATACGAAAGTAATCTGATCAGGATACGGTTTCGTATGCTGATTTTTTCGTATCCTGAGTCCCGTTTAACATGTAAATAGCCTAATCCGTTCCAAGCCTTACGAAAAGACACCTTTTCTTTCATAAGCACTCTAAACTGTAGTAATAAACATGCATTGCAGCCATTTCTATCATTCAATAATTAACTCAACCGTTAATAACAGCCTAATCCATTCCAGAAACCATCATGAGATTATTCAATAATGTAGTTATAGCCTAGTTATCCCCTCCAAGCCCTATGAAAGCGGTCCGTTTTCTTTACTACTGTATAAAAGTTACGGTACTGTATGTAAAGCATTTGGATCAGTGAAGGTGTATTGTTACCTGTACACCTAAATTAAGTGTTGATACCCTGAAAAAAAAGGTACGGTTAATTAAAAAAAAGTTGAAACTTTTCAAAATTACTCTCAGCAACAAGTTGGGATCTCGTAAGCTTTTTGTATCCTGAAATTTTTTTTGTATACCGGGGCATAAAAATCTTCGTATCGCTTATCGTACCCTGAATTTTTTGTAAGCAGAAACTTTTGTATCCAGAGGTATCACTGTATATATATATATATATATATATATATATATATATATATATATATATATATATATATATATATATATATATATATATATATGAATAAAAAATTCCTGATCCTTTCTGAAAACTGAAACTTTTAAAAAATCTCCCGATTAATCATGTAATTTCCGTTGTGTCCTATAAAAAAAATGTCATTGAACATGAATAATGCTCATTTATAGACCAGGGAGGGAAAATGGTTATATAGATATAAATATTAATCTAATCATGATACGACTTTTTAAGTTACAAAGTTTAGAATGTTAAAGTATTATTAAAGGGTCTTCCGTTTTATTATCATTATTATTGTTATTATTACTATTATTAATAATAATAATAATAATAATAATAATAATAATAATAATAATAATAATAATAATAATAATAATAATAATAATAATAATAATAATAATTCATGCATACATGCCTATACCAAGGCACTTCCCCCAATTTGGGGTGGGTGGTAACCAACATTAAACAAATAAAAAAAATTAGTAGGGAGCTTTCCTCTCTATGCTCCTCCCAGCCTGACAAGGGATACAATCGAGTTCAGCTGATACTGCTAGGGTACCACACCCCACCCTACCCCGTTATCCACCACAGATGAAGCTTCAAAATGCTTAATCCTCTACTGCTGCCACCTCCGTGTTCATCCTTGGCGACCGGAGGAAGAAGCAGGGCCTATTGAAACTACCACACAATCGTTCGCCATTCATTCTTATGTCTAGCACACTCTCTTGCCTCTCACATCTATCTTCCTATCAACCAGAGCTTTCATCACTCCATCCATTCACCCAAACATAGGCCTTCCTAATGTACTTCTCCCATCAACTCTTGCATTCATCACCTTCTTGAGCAGACAGCCATTTTCCATTCGCTCAACATGACCAAACCACCTCAACACATTCATATACACTCTAGCTGCTAACTCATTTCTTATACCCGTTCTCCCCCCTCACTACTTCGTTCCTAACCCTTTTACCTGGGATACACCAGCCATATTCTACAGACTCTTCAACTCAAACACATTCAATTTCTGTGT
>NC_090734.1:31004018-31006518 GCF_036898095.1 Palaemon carinicauda | reverse complement strand
TTGGCTCCGGCCGGGAATCGAACCCTGGTCGGCAAGCTTATATAGACAGTGACTAACCCACTTGGCCACGAACAAAGATAAAAGTCAATGACAATTCTACTGTCCTTATACCTGTCGAATTCAGGTATTTTGTACTTAGAATTGAAATCAACCCATCTTCACCATCGTAGCTAATTGGTAGTTTGTTACTTGGCATTCAATTAATTGAATGCCAAGTAACAAACTACCAATTAGCTACGATGGTGAAGATGGGTTGATTTCAATTCTAAGTACAAAATACCTGAATTCGACAGGTATAAGTACAGAAGAATTGTCATTGACTTTTATCTTTGTTCGTGGCCAAGTGGGTTAGTCACTGTCTATATATGCTTGCCGACCAGGGTTCGATTCCCGGCCGAGCCAAGCTCTTGTCTTTGTGAGATTTCGCCTGGGTCTGTGATCCCGAGGTTGTTAAGAGAATCCAGACATTAATATATCAAAAATATACATGGCCTATTTGAATATGAAAAACACGTAAAAATGTGCAAAATTTATCATTAATTAAATGCCAAGTAACAAACTACCAATTAGCTACGATGGTGAAGATGGGTTGATTTCAATTCTTAGTACAAAATACCTGAATTCGACAGGTATAAGGACAGTAGAATTGTCATTGACTTTTATCTTTGTTCGTGGCCAAGTGGGTTAGTCACTGTCTATATAAGCTTGCCGACCAGGGTTCGATTCCCGGCCGGAGCCAAGCTCTTGTCTTTGTGAGATTTCGCCTGGGTCTGTGATCCCGAGGTTGTTAAGAGAATCCAGACATTAATATATCAAAAATATATATGGCTTATTTGAATATGAAAAACACGTAAAAATGTGCAAAATTTATCATTAATTGAATGCCAAGTAACAAACTACCAATTAGCTACGATGGTGAAGATGGGTTGATTTCAATTCTAAGTACAAAATACCTGAATTCGACAGGTATAAGGACAGTAGAATTGTCATTGACTTTTATCTTTGTTCGTGGCCAAGTGGGTTAGTCACTGTCTATATAAGCTTGCCGACCAGGGTTCGATTCCCGGCCGGAGCCAAGCTCTTGTCTTTGTGAGATTTCGCCTGGGTCTGTGATCCCGAGGTTGTTAAGAGAATCCAGACATTAATATATCAAAAATATATATGGCTTATTTGAATATATATATATATATATATATATATATATATATATATATATATATATATATATATATATATATATATATATAAATATATATATATATATATATATATATATATATATATATATATATATATATATATATATATATATATATATATATATATATATATATATATATATATATATATATATATATATATAAATGTGTACTGTATATATGTATATATGATGAAGTTAATTAAAGATTATTTTCTGGATCACGGTTTTTTAGGAAAAATGGATATAGGGTATCTTATGCCTCTGTCCGTGAAATGCTAATGAAAAGTGTATCAGACTATGCCTTAATATATAAAATTGATAAAACACATATCAATGTATGCGGTTTACAAAGTATGCAGCACAGCTACTTTCAAATTCTTATGCTAAGGCATTGTATTTTTTAGGAGAATTGGGCTTACTAGAGAGCAACAATTGGAAGGAAACTGCCAATTTTATAGCTACAGTGAATGAATGGTTTGATGTCATGAGCTCCTCGATGATGTTAGGAGACATTAAAGTCTGCAATTCATTTGGGAGAGATATGGATAGTCAAAATTTCATTGCCTTTACAAATTCCAAAAATGTTTGATATTATTTCTTCACTCATTGATTGGACTGCGTAACATGCTTAAACGGAGACATGATATATCTTTCAGGTAGAGAAAACGGAATGAAATAATAATATACTTTATTTCCCCTTTAATTATTCTAGATGTCATACCCTTTTTGAAAAATATAGATATTAGGTTAATGTTTGAATATAATTGTTCCTCGGAAAACATGTTGATTAAGAATGAAGTATATGGTATTTTTTGTTTAAATTGTAACTTGTTCTATGTAGTTTAAACATCCAAAGGCATTTTGCCCGAATAAAATAGCATAAGATCGCTTCAGTTTAGACATACAACAGGCTGGACTGAGACAAGTAAAGTAATCCTTGTTAATAATTATAGCCAAAAAATATTGTTCATATCTTTTTAATTGCCAATAGCAATTTAAGCCCTTATCTGTTTTTCACTAAACCGAAATTATCATCTTATCTCAGATCTGACTTATTTGGGACTAACACCTGTGGAATCCTATTCTCCTATATGAATACGATATCTTTGTAAATGTATCCTTATTTTAAGTTCATTGATGTCATTCATAGGATGAAAATACTAACTCCAATGAAGTCTTTTCACTTCACTTTCGTGACCATAATATATATATATATATATATATATATATATATATATATATATATATATATATATATATATATATATATATATAATTTATATATATATATATATATAT
>NC_090734.1:30986518-31001518 GCF_036898095.1 Palaemon carinicauda | reverse complement strand
TAATAAATGCACTGAGGAAGATGAAGAATGGGAAGGCAACTGGACCAGACATGATTCCTGTGGAGGCATGGAAAGCCTTAGGAGATGAAGGAGTGGAAATACTGTACGATCTCATGATAGCGATTTTTGAGCAGGAAAAGATACCAAATGAGTGGCGTGGGAGTATATTGATCCCAATCTTCAAAGGGAAAGGTGATGTCCTAGAGTGTGGGAATTACAGAGATATTAGATTGATGTCCCAAACTTTGAAGATACTGGAAAGGATGATAGATGCCACACTAAGAGAAGTAGAAATAGGTAAATAGCAGATGGGATTCATGAAGGGGAGGGGAACAACAGATGGTGTATTGTGTCTGAGGCAACTAATGGAGAAATTCCGGGAAAAGCAAAGAGACCTGCATTTGGTATTCATTGACCTTGAAAAGGCTTATGACCGAGTCCCAAGACAAGAGGTATGGAGGAGTCTGAGGGAGAGCAGGGTGCTAGAGAAGTACGTTCGACTGATACTAGAGATGTACCGTAATGTATTTACTAGAGTGAGGAGCAGTGCTGGGGAGAAAGAGGGTTTTGAGGTGAGAGTAGGATTACACTAAGGCACAGCTCTGAGCCCATTTATCTTTAACATAGTGAAGGACGTTTTAATAGAAGAGGTAAGGGAGGCAGTACCATGGAACATATTGTATGCAGATGACATTGTTCTCTGCGCAGAGAGCAGTGAAGATCTGGAAATGAAATTGGAAAGGTAGAGACAAGTACTGGAGGACAGAGGAATGAGAATAAGTAGATCTAAGACAGAATATATGCGTACCACCAGTGAGGGGGATGATAGAGAAAGTATTCATCTTAGAGGAGAACAGATAAAGAGAGTGGATAAGTTTAAGTATTTGGAATCCTTTGTTAACGCTGGAGGAGGTATAGAAGAAGAAGTTAAACATCGGGTACAGGCAGGCTGGAAAAACTGGAGAGCAGCCTCAGGAGTTCTTTGTGACAAAAGAATACCACTGAGGTTGAAAGGAAAATTTCATAAGACAGTGGTAAGAACAACAATGCTGTATGGAACGGAAATAGCAAGCATGAGGAAGACAGAGGAGAAGAAGATGGATATGGCAGAAATGAGAATGCTTAGGTGGATGTCTGGGGTGAAAAGAGAGGATCGGATAAAAAATGACTATATAAGGGGGTTGACAAAGGTGGTGGAAATATCAAAGTGCAGGAAGGGAGGCAGAGATGGTATGGACACCTGATGAGGAGATATGAGGACCACGTTAGGAGACATACTATAGAGAGGGAGGTTCAGGGAAGAAGAAGAAGAAGAGGGAGACCAAGAAAGAGATGGAGAGACTGTGTGAGAGGAGACTTACATGAGAAGGGGATTGATGAGGCAGAAGCGCAGAATAGAAAAAGATGGAAACGGCTCATCCGCAACGGCGACCCCATATAAAAATGGGAACTAGCTGTGAAGAAGATATATATATATATATATATATATATATATATATATATATATATATATATATATATATATATATATATATATATATATATATATATATATATACGTATATATATATATATATATATATATATATATATATATATATATATATATATATATATATATATATATATATATATATACATATATATATATATATATATATATATATATATATATATATATATATATATATATATATATATATATATATATATATATATATATATATATATATATATATATATATATAAATATACATATATATATATATATATATATATATATATATATATATATATATATATATATATATATATATATATATATATATATTTATATATATATATATATATATATATATATATATATATATATATATATATATATATATATATATATATATATATATATGTATATGTATAAAAATACATATATGTGTGTGTGTGTACCGAGAGAGAGAGAGAGAGAGAGAGAGAGAGAGAGAGAGAGGGGGGGGAGAGAGAGAGTCATTAAGATCTTCTATGGCCGAAAACGGCATATATTCCATCTATACTGGTCAAAAATACTGAGCCAATAAATTTCTAATTAGCATTCGAGGGATTTTTTAATGAGGAATGTGTGAATGTGTGGCCGGGCGGTGTTGATGAAATGCAGAATTTTCGTCTGCTATGCAGACCAAAATATCTTCAATTTTGTATGCGGATTGAGACTCCACGTCTGCGTTGTAGCTATTTTTCCACGCCTTGTTTTGTTAAATTTTTCATATAAATGCTGATCCATTATAGAATATAATGGTAACATTTTTATCAAATAAATGAATAAATTTAAAAATTAATTATATAATTTGATTAGATATATAGTTTTATTTATATGTTGTATATTTATTGCGATCATATTTGTAAACACTTATGATTCTTGAGTTCATTATGATCTGCTACGCCTACTAACGCAAAGGACCTTGGTTAGATTTAGCCACTTGTCTCTATCTTGATCTTTTAAATCAATACATCCCGATTCATCATGCTAAGTGATATATCTTAACAATTCATGGATGTCAACGGTTGCATAAGTGGATGTGCAACTTGGTTGAGTAACGTTGGGTATTGAGAAAATGAACCTTATATGTCGACGAAATCACTGGCAGCAGGGTGACGCATTTGAGGCGTAGATTAGCTGTTTCTTCTGCATCTACAACTGATGCTTGGCAGATGATCTTACTTAAATAACAAACACAGACACACACCCATACACTCACTCTCACACGCACATACATCCACACAAACCTATGTAAATATCACCCACAATGGCATTTAATCCCGAATTCTATCTTGGGAATAAAAATCCACTGGAATTCATTTTATGGTAACAGCTTTTGGCCGGGCAGAAGCTATTATCATAAAATGAATTCCGGTGGATATATATTCCCAAGATAGAATTCGGTATTAAATGCCATAGTGGGTGACATTTAATTTACATTGATTGAAATCACGAGTGTTAGTGATATATATTCACCCCTCTCTCTCTCTCTGTCTCGCTCTCTCTCTCTCTCTCTCTCTCCTCTCTCTCTCTCTCTCTCTCTCTCTCTCTCTCTCTGTGTATATATATATATATATATATATATATATATATATATATATATATATATATATATATATATATATATATATACATAAATGTATATATATATATATATATATATATATATATATATATATATATATATATATATATATATATATATATATATACTGTAGAAGTTAGGCTTGGAAATCCTTCACTAGCTAAGCAAGCAGCAGTGGATATTTTATACTGAAGTTACAACAGCCTAAATCTACATTGGGAATATGAGGGAGACTTATTTGTAGTTATCATTCCAGGTAAACGTTTGTCCGAGTTACGCTCCACATGATGATATGGTAAGGGTAATTAAGTGTCATAAACTTTGTTGACAAACGAAAGAAATCTGCCAGCAGACAGGTGTCAAGTTGAAAGCACTGTTGCCAAGTATCTTGCGTCAGAAAATAGGTCCACTCCTCCCCATAGAAAGGCCCCTGGTAAGGCCTTGGAAGTGTCTTATCAATCTGTATAGGTACTGAGATGTGTGCAAATGTTCATACTTTCCACAGCGCTTGTAATTTTACGGTGGGAAAAACCCGTTATCTAGGGTGAAGTATCGGTTCGCACTTGACGATGCTCTTGCTTATAACCCAAAAACATTAGAAAAAATAGGCAGATTTTGTTAAGCAATCTGGTGGTTGAAAAAAAAAAAAAGCGTAGCAACGTTCTTCGCTAGTACAACTTTTGGAGCCGACGCTCAAACCCAAATGATGAAAAGCAAATTCAGTAAAAAAAAAAAAATACTGGTGTTAAGGTATATTGTACTTATTTATAGAGTATTATTAATTAAAAATTGAAATTTTGTGTTGAGTACTCATCATTCACGAACTTCGTACCTTGAAGGGCCGAATTTATTCTCCTTATAAACTTAAAAGCGCCGTTACAAGGAAAAGATCAAACTTAGGTCGAGGTTTGACTCGATGCCGCGCCCCCCCCCCCCCCCCCCCCCCCTCGAATAACACTTATGTTGGGACTCCTAAGTTTGTCTACCGTTGACACTCAAATATCTTGTGAACGACCCTTTATTAATGACTAAAGGTTCTCAATAGGATACAGATGTAAAGAATTCCCATATCTCTTTTGGATTATTTGAACCACAGACTCATAAAAACATTCTGTGTTTAAGGCCATTTTGTGGGACGTGCGTCCGACTTCCTGGAAATTTTCACACCCAAACTTTTCAAAACTTGACTCTAGATGCTTGTTTAAGAGCCTAATGAATATACTAGTTAACAGGTATGTTCTTTGCGAATATCAAAAGTCCTTACACCACAACCCTCCTAATAACCCCATACCTTGATACATGCAAATTATATTTTTTTTTTTTTTTTGACCAAATATGCTCTTCATCATTCGGGTGTGCGCGTCGGCTCCACAAAACGAGACATGAAAGGTGGACTAGCGAAGAACGTTGCTGCGTCAAAGAACCATTTTTTTTTTTTTTCTATTTTACAACCACCAGATTGCTTAACAAAATCTTCCTATCTTTTTCCAATGTTTCTTGGTTATAAGCGAGGTTCTATATATATATATATATATATATATATATATATATATATATATATATATATATATATATATATATATATATATATATATATATATATACATATATATATATATATATATATATATATATATATATATATATATATATATATATATATATATATATATTTTATATATACATATATATATATATATATATATATATATATATATATATATATATATATATATATATTTATATTTATATATAAATTATATATATATATATATATATATATATATATATATATATATATATATATATATATATATATATATATATATTTATATATATATATATATATATATATATATATATATATATATATATATATATATATATATATACGTATATGTATACATATATATATAAATATAGATATATATATATATATATATATATATATATATATAAATATATATATATATATATATATATATATATATATATATATATATATATATATATATATATATACATATATATATATATATATATATATATATATATATATATATATACATGTATGTATATATATACATATAAATATATATATATATATATATATATATACATGTATGTATATATATACATATAAATATATATATATATATATATATATATATATATATATATATATATATATATATATATATATATATATATATATATATATATATATATATATATATATATATATATATATATATACATATATATATATATATATATATATATATATATATATATATATATATATATATGTATATATATATATATATGTATATATATATATATATATATATATATATATATATATATATATATATATATATATATATATATATATATATATATATATAATTCAGAGAAACATTTACAATTGGATAAAGGAATCAATTTGCTGTCTTACAGACTTTAAGAGACAAAGAGCAGACAATTCATGAAGAATTGTGGGATATTGAGAGCATATATCAGTTAGTTGTTAGTGCAGTTTTTGGACACGTAGTTGCAAGGAGTAAACCATGGCTATCAAATGTTACTTTTGATACTATAAAATGGAGACAAAGAAAGAAATTTATTGTTGAAAGTTTTCAACGAAGTAATGAAAATTACTAGGTTGAGCATTCTAAGTATTCCAGTATTGTTAGTGATGTGGGAAGATTAGCCAGGAAAAACAGGAGAGAATATTTAGACAATAAAGTATAATGAGACTGATAAAGCTTTGAATTCAGGAAATGGTTAATATGTAAAATTTGCTAAAAAAGAAAAATATTATTGAAATCTTGACTGTGGCAAGAAGAAGAAGCATATACCTATGAAAAAAAGAACAAACAAACAGATATACCTAAAGCTGAAGAATACCTTGATGTGCCCATCAATTAACTGTGTGTTTGAAGTCAAATCTATCCTCAAAAAAAAATAAAGAGATGGAAAGCCCCTGGATACGATGGAATAACAGCCGAGATGATACTGGCTGAAAATGAAGTGACTCCCAGAATACTTACAAGATGAATTAGTAGAAAGTGGCATGGAGAGGCAAAACCTGTTAAATGGGAGTTAAGAGTGTTTGGGATACTGGCAAAAAAAAGGGAGACTTGACTGATTGCAATAAGTAAAGAGGCATAACACTTCCGTCAGTTTTTATGAAAATCTATAATATGCTTATTTTTAAGAGACTGGCGGGAGAGATTGATGAAAAGTTAAGAGATGAACAAGTAGGATCTAGAAAATGTTTAAGTTGCTCTGACCCATTTTTTATTTTGAGAAAACCACTTTTCATTGCATTTGGGAACTATGAAAAAGCCTTTGACAGTGTGCACTGGCCAATTTTCTGGTGAGTTCTGCATTATTATGAAATTCCTCTTAAATATGTGAATTTGATGAAGTCTGTTCATGAGCATAGAAAGCGCAAAGTTAATGTTACTGGAGTCTTATCAAAAGAATTTCCAGTAAACAGAGGAGTAGTCAAAAGGAATGATTTATCACCTATGTGGTTTATCTTCCTCGTGGATTTTTTAATGCCTAGAACAGTCAGAGATAGATCAGCCAATTTGGACTGTATTGGTATTACGAGTTTAGCAGATCTACAGTATGCAGATAATGCTGTCCTTGTTAGCAGAAGACCACAGGATTTGTAATGCTTGCTTACCAGAATGCATAAAACATTGCACGAAGTTAGGCAGAAGATAATTAGAGGAAAGACCGAGACGACTAGAACGGAGTATGCAATAAAGATGAAATATCTCCATAAGTAGAAAGGATTATTGAGGTAGAATTATTTAAGTATTTATGAACAATGTTATCCAGTACAGTGTATTTAGAATTAGAGTTTAGTGAAAGATTGAACAAAAATAAATCAGACAAAGGTTTGGTAAAATTTTGAAATCAAATTGCCTGAGATTACATATAAAAATCAGACTGTATATTACACTAGTGGTATCAATGTTGCTCTACAGACATGAGTCATGGTTTGACAATGAAACAATCTACAATAGATTTAGTAGATTTGAGAACAAAGCCCTAAGAAGGATATTGGGAGTTCAATGGCAGGCCAGAATTAGAAATAAATCTATAAGAGATATTACTCAAGTGCTATATGTGGATGTTATCATGATGAGGGGTAGATTAAGAGGGGTTGGTCATGCTTATCTCACTCCTCATGAGAGATAATTTCATCAAACGCTCAGAAAGGTTGGAAGACCCAGGCCTGCATAGCTGGAGACTATGAAGTGCGAAGTGGGAGATGATGAATGGGGATGTATTGAATTAAAAGCTCAAGATACAGACGACTGGTGAGATCTAACTAAGGCCTTTTGTGTAAATGGGCGTAGGGGGAGATGATGATGATACGTGTGTGCGTGTTTATCCCGAGAAGTACATTTGGAAACCACAATTTCCCACAAATTGCCGAACCGGTGGGGTGTACAGTAGTTAGGAAAGTGGACGGATATAGGAACATTGAATCAGTGCGTGTAGTGTGCATGTGTGTGTAAATCATTCTAAACATTTAAACTTAATTTTTTACTGCTTGGGTACAATATCAATATAATAGTTGATTGGCTAAATTCACATAGAAATGAAGAAAGGAATTGCTTATTGGGTTAGAAATATAATTCATATAATGATTTATGATTATTTATTAGTCATCCATTCATTATCTTTCTCCTGAAATATATATTCCCATTGTAGTTTAATCTAATAATTAGTAAACTAAACAAAAGCTGAGATTTAATTTTCAGTTAATGGAATCCATTTATGCGAGTTTGAAACATTATTTTTTAAAGTAGTATTAATATCTGAAAATTAGATAAGAATAAAAATCACCAGATAAATAAATAATTTGATTCAACTAATTTCTATGAGACACCTGAAATTATGTAAAATAATAGCTACATTATTTTGAATGACATTTGCAGAGAAAGACCTTTACTTTTCTTTTACTGGAATCGTTCTATTGTATTTTTTACTCATTTAGGGCATCTCTTCTGAAGTTGTAATACAGATAGACCTTCGCAAAATAAAACCTTGAAGATTAAAACCATCATGACAACTACTACAAAAACTACACTGGAATCGTTTCTATCATTGTTGCTGGAAATAAATGTCGAAAAAAAAAAAAAACGAAAATAGAAAAGCGTATAAAAGGAAATATCATAAGAGTATATGGGCTACAAGCAGAGGTGCCTAAGTGTTTTTTTTTTTCCTTTCTTTACTTATGATACATAAAAATAAGAAATACTATCAAATATTATGTTAGAAGCAATAACAAAATTTGGTTGATGATGAATAATTTTTACCTACAAAACACTTCAAATTTCGGTTCTACTGTGACAATCTGTCCAATATTCTATTAGGATTTGCCATGTCTCAAGGGATATAGTAGCAAGGATTCAATTATTTATCCGGTTACCATCGATAGTCTACTTAGGTGTAATCATACGCAATGATTGCCATTACTAAAAAGCTTTGATGAAAAATCTTACTTTTTTCCATAACAATTAGGTAATGCTTGCCCTCTTACTATTTTGCAATGTTTTGTGCGATTTTGGTTTCAAGAGAATGTTACAATATCTTTGGGGAATTTTTCATGACAATGTATTTTGAAAGAAGTTAATTTAATCTCATCATAGTTCAGAGTTTTTGTCATGTGCTAAGCACTGACACCTCCAAATGTTGCATGAGATTTCGACCTGCTTATTAATGGTCTGTATCATTATAAGACAAGACTGTTTTGCCTTGTTTATCGAATCTTGTAGTTCAATGAATTTTGTATATAACATATATCAAGTATGTGGGTGAAGTTGAAATCTTATCGATCACAGTTTATTTTCCTTAGTTGACTTTCAAATTATTTGTTTTCATACTTATGTAAAAGATAGTATTCCGGTATTTTTTAATATCCCTTACACCAATATTACTCGAGAGTGTTTTATATATATATATATATATATATATATATATATATATATATATATATATATATATATATATATATATATATATATATATATATATATATATATATATAATATATATATATATATATATATATATATATATATATATATATATATATATATATATATATATATATATATATATATATATATATATATATATATACATATATATATATATATATATATATATATATATATATATATATATATATATATATATATATATATAGATATAGATATATATATATATATATATATATATATATATATATATATATATATATATATATATATATATATATATATATATATATATAAATTTTATATTTGGATATATATATATATATATATATATATATATATATATATATATATATATATATATATATATATATATATATATATATATCCTGTATAATGTATATGCATATTTTTGGGCTCAAGCCATGTCGTCCTGATGGAAGTTCCTATAGGGTAGCTTCCTAGGGTATATTACAACTACGGCGATATTCCCAGAGAATTTACCTTAAGGTACCAGAATTCTAACTCCTGGAGCGAGTATCCCTCGTGAAAGGGATATCGCGACATATCAGAGGACGTATTCTTGACACGCCACATGGCAATCTGCATCCTGGACAGAGATTTCGTCTCGTAGGAGGGATTGGCAAGAAACGAATTCGGGAAAGAAAAAGGGGAGCCGCTCCCAAGGCTTCCCTATCCTCCGATTCGTATGCGTGCCTGGCGCCAATCCTGGCGCCATCTGTATTCCTTTTTGCGTAGCTTAACAACTCGGTGTTTTTTCCTGTGTTTCTCGCAAATCTTGGATTTATTCTGCTTTTCATGGCTTCTCCGTCTTCGTCGGCCTCTGATAAGTTGAGTATAATGTCTTTTATGTATAAATGTAGGCTCTTGGTAAATTTTGAGTGATTAATAGGATTAATCTTTGATACAAGAGCCGTAGCCTACCAGAGGCGTCCTGGACGCTGTCGCTCGCTAGGTATAAGTTTAGTTAGTCAGAGCGACATTCCTGGTTGTTTTGCTTTAATAAATTTTAGCTATTTAGCATTACATAGGATTTCCTTTCGTGCTTAGTATTATTTTGGCGAAGTATTCGCCATTCTGGCCTACGCTAGGCCATGTAGCCTAGTCGTTTGGTCCTAGTACTTCATGCATGATTTTGGTTTTTCCGAGTGTAATAAAAATTTTATTGAAGCTTTAGGCTATGTTTTATACATTTAAGACTGTGTGGAATATTTCCAAGATAGTATACGAGTGAGTTTCGGTGATTTAGGTAATCGATTCTCTTGGTGCCTAGGCTAAGTTGCTTATGGAGCCTTAGTATACTTTATCATACTCCCCGGTTGCTTTCTTTTCTTCGGAGAAGGTATGCAATCCCTTTCCCTCTGTTTAAGCATTGGGCTTATCCCTAAGTGGTTTTTTCCGAATTTATTTTCGATAAAACTATACTGGGGTGTTACTGTACCTTCCTGTTCCTGTAGTATGGTTCAAAGAGGGACAGAACAACAGAGTTTTTTAGTCTGAGTCTGTGTTTGTCTGGCTTGGGGCAGAATCTCCCTCGCTGGCCTGACACAGACAAATAGGGGGCTTAGCCTCCTTAGGTCACTACCGAAGGTTTCTGTGGATATGATTCCTTCTTTTGTGATCTACCAGACTAGTCCTTGTTGCTGTTCTCGGGGGAAGATAAGTTTCTTTCCCTGGGAGTAGCAACACCTTCCTTGCTTTGGTGCTCTGGGAGCTGGCAAGTATTGCTGGCCTTCCCCCTTAGATCTCCCTTAGGCTAAGATAAGTTTCTTGGCTGCGGGTGATCCGTCACTAAAGCAAGGTCGGTAGGACCCTCTTGTCCCTTCCCTCTCTATCTCCGTAATGGCCTAGCCATTACAGTACTGTACGTCGTTCTACATCTGGACCTAGTATAGGTTAGGATGTGGAATTGACTCAGCCCCTTGCCGGCCGGCAGAGCTGCCGGCCGGCAAGGGCCTTATATTTTTGAGTGCTGCCCGGACCTCCCTTGGTCCCTCTTCCATGCCTGCCTGTAGAGCCAGACGGCATTGGTCAGAAAGCCTGAATTAGATTCTCCCCTTCCTTATATGCACTCTTTCGGATTGCCGGGCTTGGAGGTAGTGTACACTCTTATCCCGGCATCCATTCTATTTTTCTTCTAGTGCTGTACCCGACCCGGCTTCCGGCATATGAGGCCGGCAGCCGGGCAGGTGTAGTCCTCTGGTTCTTTTGCTGCCGGCTGGCATCGGTGTTGTACATTTGCCGGCCGGCTTATGTCAGCCCTTGTCTGCCGGTCACCAAGAGTGTGGCCGGCAGCTGGGTACTACCTTGTGTAGTTGCCGGCCGGCAGCCATTGCCGGCCGACATTGGCTGTTGCCGGCCGGCAATTGCTGCCGACCGGCACATGCATTTGAACCAGAGTGCTGCCGCCTTATAGCTGTTAAGTAGTATACTTTAAAGCTAGTTATGGTGTGTGCCGGCCGGCAAGTGCCGGCTGGCACGTATCCCCCTATACTGTACTAGTATTCTTCAGTATAACATATACAGTAAGAAGAAAACTATGGTAAGGGTGTTGGTACAGCACTGTGTGTTCTAACACTTTTGTGTTTTCTTGCACAGTCCTTTGCTGTTGACCTACAGATAGGAAAGTGAGTTCTTTCCTGTCTATTATCCAGGTTTTTAAAATCATTGCTTAGGTGTGAGCTCCACCTGTTTCCTCTGGAAACTTTGCATTGGTTACTCTAGAAGAGATTAACCATTTGATTTTATTATCTGGAAGGCTGCAGCAATGGGTTGTGAGGGAAACACAAGTGTGTGTCTTTCCTTTCTGAATTGTTATGCTATACTATGCATATCCAGTGATACATAGTTCACTTGATACTCATGGAAATTTCTTCTCTTTACAGAAGGACACTCCGAAGTGCGGAAGTGCTTTCTGCAACGTCCGCAGCAAGAACCTCTGCGGACATGAGTTTTGTAGGAGACACGCAGCATACGCTGTCTCCAAGGATGATCTCCGGTATTGGTACCCTCAGGTATGTACTGTGTGCACTAACCTGATTACTGAGACCTTTGATTCCCCTAGGACGGAGGAATCAAGGGACATAGCTAGGAAGAAGCTTCGTACCTGGGTAAGGGGCTTCCAAAAGAACACTTCTGGCCCTTATCTTCCAAGTGAGAAGATGAGGGCGTATCTTTTCCCTAAGGCATCAGCTGATGCAGTGATTCCCCAGCATCAAGAGGAGATCCCCTAAGTTCAGATCCAGGTGGATGCTGAAGTCGCGGTCGCGATGCAAGACATCCAGTTAGATGACAGAATGTCTGATGTGGACGAGTGTCTGGAGGAAGACCTCCTGGCAGAAGCCCAGGATGAAGTTCAAGCCCCAGACGTTGTAGAGGTAGACGTCGACGAGGTGTCGGCTACTCCGGTTCAGATTCCGGAGCCTATTCCCTCAACATCGGCCGGTCTCCCAGTAGAGCTGGGACAGGCCCTCTCTTCTATTGTTGGAATGATCCAACAAATGCAGAAGGAGAATCAGGAGAAGGCGACTGCAATGGAACTGCGAATGCAGTGCCTTGCAGAATCACATGGGCCCCAGAAAAAGCTCAATGTGAAAGACCTTCCCTTGTGCTCAGATGCTAACCCATGGAGGTATGCTGAGCACATGCCGATGACGACTGGAAAGATCGTCATCTCGGATAAGCTGGGCTCAGTTCCCCTGGAGGAGGTGGAATTCTGGCCCAGCAAGGCATCATATCCGGACTGTTATGTCCGGCTGAGGAAGGAACCAGCTTCAAAGGAGGAGACAGAGCCGAAGGAGGTCATAGTGATGGACCATGCTAAGGCTCAAGCTCTACTTTCATCCTCGATGAAAGAGAGGGGCTTCTCTAACTCAAAGATAGCCGCATTGAACAGGAAGCTCCCTTCCTTTGTGTCCTCGCCTACTAGAGCCTTCCCCTTTTTACAGAAAGGGTTTCTGGCTGTACTAAAAGCAGTCGAGGCCGGCAAGCCTTGCCCCTCCCTAGAGGAGTGTAAACCCTTGTCGCTGGCCCTGCCTATGGACCACAAAGACTGGAAGGACGTCCATCTTACGTTCTCAGTTGGAAAGTTGGAGGCTGATATTGCCGGACGTCAGTTCGGCGAGGACCTCCCTAAGCTGTCTGACTTTCTTTTGCGAAGAGAGTTCGTTACAAAAGAAAGACTGACTGCCTCAATGTCTCTTCAGACTACTCTCGAGACGATGGCAAGTGACCCCAAGGTCCATGAAATGTTCATGGTAGTGACCAAGACTCATCTGGCCACAGTGACGAAGGACCTTTATGGCTTCGTCAAGGCAAGGAGAGCTTGTAGGGAGTTCGTGTTTACCTCGGCTACGGTGAGGCACGAGCCAAGGAAACTAATCTCCTCCAACATTTGGGGGAAAGACCTTTTCCCTACGGACTTGGTCAAAGAAGTTGTTGATAAGGCCGCCTTGGAGAATAGAAACCTTCTCCAGAAGTGGGGCCTGGCTATCAAAAGAAAGTCTTCCCCGGATGAGGGTCCTCTACCAAAGAGGAAGACTATGAGGACTAGGCTACCGTCTCGGCCAGCCAAGCCTGTTAGACAGCAACAGCAACTGCAATTGCCATTACCCCCAGTGCCCCAGATCGTGGCACAAACCCCGACCACTTTTCAGTGGGTATCCCAGGCCGTGTCGACACAGTCCACGGCATTCACCCCAGCGTTCGAAGGGCAGTCTACTTCCTTTCGAGCAAAGCCTAGAGGAGCAGCCAGAGGCTCGTCTAGACGCCCCTCAAGGGGAAGGGGATTCAGGGGTGGTCGTGGTCAGGAAGGCAAGACCTCAGGACGGCAGTCCAAGTGAGGTGATACCGGTAGGAGGGAGACTTCTGAAATTTCGGGATCGGTGGACCTTCGATCCCTGGACCCACAGCCTACTCAAGAATGGACTGGGCGGGAGCTGGTACAGCACTCCACCCCCGTGCCTTCGGTTTTTCCAACACTTCACCCCCGTTATGGAGGAGTACGTTCAAGAACTGTTGAAGAAAAAAGGTGATCCGAAGGGTGAAGCCCATCAATTTCTAAGGGAGGCTGTTTTGTGTTCCCAAGAAAGACTCGGAAAAGCTCAGAGTCATTCTGGACTTGTCGCCACTCAACAAGTTCATAGTGAATTGCAAATTCAAAATGCTAACACTGCAACACATAAGGACCTTACTGCCCAAGAGGGCATATTCCGTCTCTATAGACTTGTCAGACGCCTATTGGCACATTCCAATCAGCCGTCGACTCTCCCCCTACTTAGGGTTCAGGCTACAACGGAGACTATACGCCTTCAGAGCCATGCCATTCGGGCTAAACATAGCCCCAAGGATTTTTACGAAGCTTGCGAGCGTAGCTCTCAAACAATTACGCATAAAGGGAATTCAGGTAGTAGCCTACCTGAACGACTGGTTGGTGTGGGCAGCATCCGAGACTGAATGCTTGTAAGCTTCCAGTCAAGTGATACAGTTCCTAGAGTACCTAGGCTTCAAGATCAACAGAAAAAAGTCTCGACTTTCTCCATCTCAAAAGTTCCAGTGGCTGGGAATCCACTGGGACATTTTGTCACACCGTTTCTCCATCCCGGCGAAGAAAAGGAAGGAGATAGCGGGTTCTGTCAAGAGACTTCTAGATTCTGAAAGGATATCAAGACGAGAGCAGGAGAGGGTAATGCGCTCTCTCCAGTTTGCTTCGGTGACAGACCCAGTGCTAAGAGCACAGCTAAAGGATGCAATCGGAGTTGGAGAAGTTATGCATCAAACGCGCGAAGAGATCTGAGAAGACCAACCGCTTCGGCTAAGTACTCTTCTCAGGC
>NC_090734.1:30974018-30976518 GCF_036898095.1 Palaemon carinicauda | reverse complement strand
CTTCGTAATAGAGCCCGTCCTTTGAGACCAGGCAAGATAGATTTATATGAAAACACTTGTTATTGTAGAAAGATTAAGATTCCTGATTGAAAAGACGGGTTTCATTTATTTACTTATTCATTTTTTTTTTCTTCAGCATAAGTGGATAACTTGTTGATAATTTGGAAGCGTCCTTTAGACTTTCCAGTAAATCATCTTAAGACATACTATAGTTGATCGAATAAAAGGCACACATGAGTGAAGATGAAGAGAACAAACTAGCTTGACTTATTTTTATACAAAACTACTAATTTTCTCTTTGGTGATACTTTGAGTACTTTACATAATATGTTTGTATGATAGTTAGTGGTTATTCCATTAAAAATGTTAAAATGCCCATGCTACGGAAAGAAAAATTACTAATCATTAACGAAAGGAAAACTCTCTATTTAACACCTTAACGTTATCCCGTCATGTTTGTGAGAACATTTCGTAGCATTCACTTTAAACAGAATAGTTTTAAAGCCTAACATTATTTACCCAATTAAAATTCATCATTTACAGAATGTATTCAATGGACCGAAGCTTTTATGTATTGCATCTCGGCTATCAGAAACACATGGAAATAATAGAAACTCAAAATTATATGGAGATATGAATGCATAATTGTTTTGCGTTCCAAGCATTTTTTAATAAATTGAAGATAAAAATAGGTCATTATATGGCATTCATTTCATTTGATGTTAAATGTAAGATTACTATATATATATATATATATATATATATATATATATATATATATATATATATATATATATATATATATATATATATATATATATATATATATATATATATATATATATATATAATAAATATATATATATATATATATATATATATATATATATATATATATATATATATATATATATATATATATATATAACATTCCTTACGTGTGCAGTCGTAAGATTTTATTTTCACAGATGATATATAAAAAATATATAAATTACAGGCATGCTATATAACGCAGTACATCATCGTAAAATAAATTTCACGTTTAGTGGTAAGGTAATAAATTGAGCAGAATCTCAATATCTTTTTTTTTCCTGGCAACCTCAAGTAAATTCTATAAAAAAAAAGAAAGAATAAAAAACAGATTGCTTCTTGTCCTGGAATCAAGGATAACTAGTATCAGAACACATTATTCAAAAAAGATCAGTAGTTCATTGCAGATTGCTAGAAAATTGCATTGGAATCTCTGGTTAATTACACATTGGCGAAATCATCTTTAACAATTCTTCATATTTTAGCCCTTTATATTATTAATCAAAATAATACTCTAAGATCTAAAGTTTTAGGTTTATTCAAAAACTTCTCCCAGAAATTTGTCTCCTGAAAAATGCCCATGAAAGAAAAATTGTCAGATTTACTATACCTTGGTGAACAACTGATAGTTTTTAAGTTAATTGTGTAATTTTAAAATATGGAATTTGCTGTATAGGGATCCAATTATTTGTACGTATTCTGGATTTACACTAATAGCGATTCAAACACAAAATATGAAATGACTATCATTAAAAAATTTTAAATAATGCTCAGTATACATCACACCCATCTAGTGTTTTGACTACTCAGGTATAGGAGAAAGTTCGTCGTAAAGTACAGAGAACGATAGGTCACAAATTACTCGAAACTTGACCTGGTTTAAAAAAAAAAAGAAAAGAAAGGTGTCCTCCTCATATATGATTTCTAAAACCATAAACGGACTAAGGCGATGAAGTTAGTTCAGAGTAAATAATCCGACACAAAATAATTTTTTTTAACTTTCAACTAACTCTCCGTTTACACGAAGTGATTGGATTTGATACAATTTATGGAGAATCATTTCATTCCATCCATTCTGAATTTACACCTTAAATATACACATTGTATATAGTTCGAATTATAATGATTTATTTATATTTCATTTGTTTCTTTTATGGCCCTTTTTAAAAATTGATAAACTGTTCGATTAAAGCTAGAAATACGACACACACTCACACGCACACACAAATATACACAGACACACATACATACACACACATAAACACACACACAAATATATATACATATATGTATATATATATATATATATATATATATATATATATATATATATATATATATATATATATATATATATATATATATATATATATATATATATATATATATATAAACGTAGGTGTATGTGTTTGTATCTCTGGACGTGTGAAAATATTTATATACATGTTCATACCTTATTATAAGTAAAAAAAAAATGAAAAATTATCATTTTGGAAATTCCAATGTTTAAAATTAAAAGAAATGTTTTGTTGAACGGGGTGACATAAGGCTTTTCATAGATATTATAGGGAATATCTTTTTGGATGTTGTTGGTGCTGTTTGAAATATTTTATCCTAATTTTCAATATTTCAAAGAATTTTTATTTATTTCTTTATCTCTGTTTCTCAATGGCCGGTTTTGCCATGTTGG
>NC_090734.1:30959018-30971518 GCF_036898095.1 Palaemon carinicauda | reverse complement strand
TATTTTAATGTTCTAAACATATTTTATTATATTGGATCATTAATTCTCTGGGTGTTTATACATATATTGTTTCGTTTCCTCACTGGGCTATTTTTTACCGTTTAGCCTATAGGCTAAAATATCCCACCAGAATAGTCATTTTAAAATTGTCATTCCTGGAGGTTTTTTTTTTTCCCTAAAGTTAAATAAAAAAAATGTCAAGTAAAAGAAGTTACCACTAAACTGTTGTGGTCATTCAGTGATCTTGAATGCATGAGGAAAAACAGAATATAATGATTAGTCGTTAAAATACTTTATCGGCACATATCAAAGAGAAACAAATATCCTATAACATATATATATATATATATATATATATATATATATATATATATATATATATATATATATATATATATATATATATATATATATATATATATGTGTGTGTGTGTGTGTGTGTGTGTGTGTGTGTGTGTGTGTGTGTATTTGTGTTTGGGCGTATTCTTGCGTGTAAGTATAAATAAATATCATCAACCTCTCCTCCTACGACTATTGACAAAGGATTTCTGTTAGATTTCGCTAGTCATCACTAGCTTGAGCTTTATTTTAATTCTTCTTCATTCATCATCTCCTACCTCACGCTTCAAAGTACTAAGAAATTTAGGCTTTGATCTTTAAGTCTTCTAGTGCTTTGTGGAGCCCAGCTGAACGTTTAATTAACTAAAATCTCTTGGGTAGTGCGAAGAGCATGCACGGACCATCTCCATCTACCTATCATTATGATCTCATCCACATATGGCACCCAAGTAATCGTTCTAATAGTTTCATAAATAATCCTGTCATAACATTTATATTCCCATATCCTTCTAGGGGCATTATTTTCAAATCTCCTAAATCTATTGGAGACTGTTACATTGTCATATCATAACTCATACCCGTAAAGTAACAACGATCTCACTAATTTGATGTATAGTCTGGTTCATACATCTAATTTTAGTCGATTTAATTCCAAAATTTCACTTAACCTAGCCATTCTCATATTGATTTATTTATTTTCTTTTCTTATGACCCTGTATTGAAGATCATAGTTCCTAAGTACGTATATGATTCTACTTCTCTAATTATTTCTCCTTCCAATTATTCATTTTTCAATGCATACTCCGTAGTGATCATCCCTGCCTCTTTTCTAATACTCCTGAGCCCAAGTGCTTGTGATATTTCTTACCCTCTTGTAAGCAACAATTGTATATCCTTTGTTGCTCTGCTAATAATAAAAGTGTTATCAGCATATTCTAGTCCTGCTAATTTCCTATTACAAATCCACTCTAATATTTCACCACCATGGAATATTCTAGGGTTTATTTTAAATTCATTAGTATTAACATGAGACCCGGATCGGGTACCATGGATATCCACTGAGTTTATATATTGGCTGTGGCTGTCCCAATTCAGCATTGATTTGCACTTCCACCACTGTCTCATCTCTGCCTCCATCCTTGCGGGAAGAGGATATGATTCAGCAATATGACTGATCATCAAAACGTGGCTGTTGCTGATTGAGCACTTCATATATTCGGATTCTATGATCAACAGTTTTGTGCTTGCATTCGTCGCGTTATTGTTGGTTTTGTTTTAGTTTACCTAACTTTACTTTTTCTTTTGTCAATACATACATACATACATATATATATATATATATATATATATATATATATATATATATATATATATATATATATATATATATATATATATATATATATATATATATATATATATATATGTATGTATCTATATATTACCATTATCGTACACATCTAATGCAAATGAATAAATTATCACTATTATCATACTATACATATATATATATATATATATATATATATATATATATATATATATATATATATATATATATATATATATATATATATATATATATATGTATATATATATATATATATATATATATATATATATATATATTTATATATATATATATATATATATATATATATATATATATATATATATATATATATATATATATATATAAATATATATATATATATATATATATATATATATATATATATATATATATATATATATATATATATATATATATATATATATATATAGTATGATAATAGTAATAATTTATTCATTTGCATTAGATGTGTACGATAATGGTAATATATAGATACATACATATATATATATATATATATATATATATATATATATATATATATATATATATATATATATATATATATATATATATATATATATATATATATATATATATATATGTATGTATGTATGTATTGACAAAAGAAAAAGTAAAGTTAGGTAAACTAAAACAAAACCAACAATAACGCGACGAATGCAAGCACAAAACTGTTGATCATAGAATCCGAATATATGAAGTGCTCAATCAGCAACAGCCACGTTTTGATGATCAGTCATATTGCTGAATCATATATATATATATATATATATATATATATATATATATATATATATATATATATATATATATATATATATATATATATATATATATATATATATATATATATATAAAATATATATATATATATATATATATATATATATATATATATATATATATATATATATATATATATATATATATATATATAAATATATATATATTTTATAAAAATAAATATATTACCTTTAGCATATATATCGAATAAAAATATTACCAGTATCATATATATCCAATAAAAATAAACTACTATCATTATCATACACATCTAATAAAAATAATTAAATTGTTACTATTATCTTATATACGGTATATATCGAATAAAAACAAATACACCACGCCGTTGGGTACATACACCTTCAATTACTCATATTCTGGCCTTCGTAATGATGGGGCAACGTTTCAACGTCTCATGGATGGCATCATAGGGGACCTCCCTCTCTGTGCATGTTATGTGGACGACATACTTGTGTTCTCCTCCTCCAAAGAGGAACACCTCCGTCACCTGCGCATAGTGCTCAACCGTCTGCAAAAAAGAGGACTTGTAGTCCGGTACGACAAGTGTACCTTTAGCGCCAACCAAGTGTTGTTCTTAGGGCACCGCTTCACTCCTGAAGGAGTCTATCCTCTTCCTGAGCAGGTAGAAGCCGTTCAGGACTTCCCCATGCCCTCGGCCATCAAAGCTCTGCAGGAATTCTTGGGCATGATCCACTATTATCACCATTTTCTGCCAGCCATTGCCGCCACTCTTGCTTCCCTCTACACCTCCCTCAAGAGCAAGCCAAAGGACCTGAAGAAGGGTCCCCTTCAAGAGGCGGCCTTCTGCAATGCAAATAAGGCCCTATCAACCGCTACGGCTCTCACTTTTCCTATCGCACATGCCCCTCTCCTCTCCACTGATGCCAGCGACGTCGCTATTGGTGCAGTACTCGAGTAGTTGGGCAATGGCTCTCCCCGCCCATTGGCCTTCTTTAGCAGAAAAATGTCCAAGGCAGAATCAGGTTATTCTACCTTTGATCGCGAATTGCTGGCGGTGCACTTGGCTGTCCATCAATTTCACCGTTTCTTAGAAGGTACGCCCTTCGTTATTTACACAGACCACATGACCACATGCCTCTGGTGCACACCTTCACTCGACAGTCTGACGCCTGGTCCGCCCATCAACGCTGACATATCTCCGGCGTAGCTGAATACAATTGCACTCTTCAATACGTCCCTGGCAAAATGGATCCCGTTGTCGATGCCCTGTCAAGACACACGTTGGCTGTCGTTCAACTGGGATTGGATCACAAGCCATGGCTGAATCCCAATGACAGAATCTAAAATATTAAGCATGTAAGACATCCTGCACATCCCTCCGTTGGGAAGACTTCCCCCTCGAAAACTCGAACACCACCCTCCTCTGTGACGTCAGTACTGCTAGACCGCGACCTTGGATTCCTGCTCCCATGCGCCGGCTGGTGTTTGATTTTATTCACAGCCTTTTACATCCCTCATGCCGTTCTACTGCTGCTGAACACGAAGTTCATTTGGCTCGGCGTTTCTAAGGATGCTAAGGATTTTGTCCGTGCCTGTACTTCTTGCCAAACTTTCAAAGTACATCGACACACAGATTCAGGAGTGGGTACCTTTCCTCAACCTCAGCGTAGTTTCACAAACATTCTCGTCGACGTTTCAGGCCCCCTACCCACATCACAAGGACATCGGTACCTGTTTACCGTTATCAACCGCTCTACTCGTTGGCGTGAAGCTATTCCCATGAAAACTGCAACGTCCGCCTCATGTACATCTGCCTTACTCTAAGGATGGATTGCAAGATTTGGTATCCATGAGCATATTACTTCTGACAGGGGTACCACTTTCACCTGTCAATTATGGATATCATTAGCGAATCTCCTGGGCATCACCCTACATCTGACAACGGCCTAAAACCCCGCAGCCAATGGAATGGTTGAACGTTTTCATCGCAACCTCAAAGCAGCTTTGATGTCCCGCTACAAGGATTCCAACTGGTTTACTCAGCTTCCCTGTGTCCTCCTGGGATTAAGGACCACTCTTAAAGACGCCCTCGACGTCTCGGCAGCTGAAATGGTGTATGGCGACCCGTTGGTCGTCCCTGCCAAATTTTTTCCATCTACAACCTCCTCCGATGATCTACAACGCATAACTCACGTCGTGGGAAAATCTACTCCATGCCGCCAGACTTACAAGCCCCCAGCAAAACATCACATACTGACAGACTTGCACTCTGCAACGTACTTTTTCCTGCGCAGCGACACTAGCAAGCCCCCGCTAACGCCCCCTTACACGAGCCCTTTCCTTGTGATCCGACGCAGCCCGAAAGCATTCCTACTAAATATTCGTGGCAAATAAGACTGGGTCTAATTTGATCATCTACAACCTGTTTATCTCCTGCCAGATTACCCGCCTACAGTTCGCCTCCCTAGATCAGGCGCCCTATTTAACATGTACAGTATGTCACTTTTAGAGGGTAGCCATGTACCAACCATGTGTCACACGATCGTGCATAGTTCATTTTGTTTATATATTATGCTAGTATCCTTGCTCTTCCCTCTCACTAAAAAAGAACCTGAATAAACATGCCTGTTTTTCTCACCAGTGTCATTTTCGAACATGAAATTTTTTGTTACCCTGAGCTTTTGTATATAAAGAAGGGTGTTCTCTAATAAACTCACGCAGTTGCTTTCATCCTGTCTTCGAGTCACACCGTTTTCTTAGAAAACTTAAGGCGCATATACCGATGGTGTCTGTCTTTCTTTGATGTTATCACTTCGTATACTGACAAGACTCAACACTTTTCAAATCTTAATTTCCAAAGGACACTACTTGAGTGAATTGCCTCTTAATATTTTTATTTATATTTCCTCTTTTTTTTCCTCATTTGGAAATCTGTAATGCTCAAGAAGATAATAATACTTCCCGGTTTCGTTGTCACTCGCCTTGATAATATGAAATAATTTTGGGGTAAAAAAAAAAACATAATAAGAAAATGCTATAACATGAGGGCGAGGAAAATACTTCTGGGAAAGGAAGACTGCTGAAAGCTTCAACCTGCTACCATTGCCTTCTAAGCCTAAAGGATATCATCCCTCAGTTTCCATTGTGTCGGCCGTTCTAAATCTTTTATAGAAATGGCCTGGGAAAATGGGGAGCTATCTCCAGACTCCTTTTCTAACTTTCATTTCTCCTTTTCAGCAGACTCCATCCAAAACACAATTATTGTTTTTCTTTCCAAACTTTAATATTTCTAAACAGAAGATTCTCTCTCTCTCTCTCTCTCTCTCTCTCTCTCTCTCTCTCTCTCTCTCTCTCTCTCTCTCTCTCTCTCTCTCTCTCTCTCTTATCCAGCCTTGTCTACTGTCCATTTGACTGTTCCATCTAGTTTTCCCATTTGCTCAATTAATAATAATTATAATTATGTAAACTAAAAATAGAGAATAGCAATATGTAAAAAGACGCTCTCACTGGTAAGACTAAAATCTTAAAATGCAACATGATTTAAAATTTTTTTAAATCCTAATGAACTTGATGAGACAATTTGTTGGAGACAGTACACTGCTTTTTTATGTAATATAATTGTAAACACATGATTTATATTTGTTACTGAAATCTAGCAACCAATCTTTACAATCATATTATCTTTAGGAGCCGACAGTGATATAACTAGTAATATATTTTATTGGGATATAATGTAAAAAAAAAAAAAAAACCTTGATGAATATAAAGACGATGCAAAGATTAGTAATATTGACGTTTGGAGTAAAACTAACTAGATGAGAGAACGGTTCACATTAAAAGGGACTATAATGTACTGAGACCAAGAATCTCATAATTTAGACCTACAAGTTGTTTATTGAGAGAGGTAATGAGAACAATCTGGAGTTACTCATTGTTCCTTCTTTAAACTCTAACGACTCCGCTTCTCCTCTTTCCTTAGCATAACTGAAGTCGTAGGTGAGTATGATTTTGTACTCATTCATTCTTCACCCTCTCATGTGGATGGTTATGTGAGCACTGGATTTCTTATGTTTTACTGTTTTTGTTTTTTTACTATTTTCACTTTAAAAATCAATAAAGTTTAAACTATGGTAATATTCTTTGATTTTTTTGGAAAATATTTTGTAAATTTTAACAATAATATATTTATATATGTATGTACTGTATATATAGTTTGACATTTTTGGATGAATAAGAATAGTGCAGAGTCGAGTTATTGTCAGATATTGAAGAGGGCTAGCATTCAGAATTTAGATTCACATAAGAAAAATTTCATTTATATACTATTTTAAGCGATATAGACCCATTCAAAAAAATATTGGTAAATATTTCATGCATAAAACGATAGCTGCATCCAATTGCTACTCCAATAGGAAGGATATTGATCGTTTTTGTATAAAAAATTATGTTGAATTGCATATATTCCATCAAAATAGCGCTATTCCATTTGCCCGGAAAGTAATTTACTTTTTTTTTTTTTAATGAGCTTTTGGTTGGTAAACAATTGTTCATTCTTCGCATTTGTGATAAGTTTTTAAGCTAACACCATTGAAGGATATTGATATTTTCATTTGGTGCGCTTGTTTGAAAATTAGCATGGTATTGTTTAATTACATCTGATTAGGTACGTCTGCTATGCACAATTTCAAGTGAAAAGTCTAGAAAAAGTTTATCTCGTTCCTTTCATTGCATGGGATAATTATTGTAAATAATTTGAACATAATATATATAAATATATATATATATATATATATATATATATATATATATATATATATATATATATATATATATATATATATATATATATATATATATATATATATATATATATACACACACAAATATTTGTATAGATATATATATATATATATATATATATATATATATATATATATATATATATATATATATATATATATATATATATACACACACAAATATTTATTTATATATATATATATATATATATATATATATATATATATATATATATATATATATATATATACAAATATACATATATATATATATATATATATATATATATATATATATATATATATATATACATATATATATATATATATATATATATATATATATATATATATACAAATATGCATATATATATACATCTATATATATATATATATATATATATATATACAAATATGCATATATATATACATCTATATATATATATATATATATATATATATATATATATATATATATATATATATATATATATGTGTGTGTGTGTATGTATATATATGTTGTCCTATAATATATACAGTATATATGTATATATATATATATATATATATATATATATATATGATATATATATACATATATATATATATATATATATATATATATATATATATATATATATATATGAATATATATGTGGTGTCTTAAATATATATATATACATATATATATATATATATATATATATATATATATATATATATATATATATGAATATGAATATATATGTGATGTCTTATATATATATATATATATATATATATATATATATATATATATATATATATATATATATATATATATATATATATATATATATATATATATATATATATATATATATATATATATATGATAAATTTTGCACATTTTTACGTGTTTTTCATATTCAAATAAGCCATATATATTTTTGATATATTAATGTCTGGATTCTCTTTCTTCGTGGCCGAATGGGTTAGTCACTGTCTATATAAGCTTGCCGACCAGGGTTCGATTCCTGGCCGGAGCCAAGCTCTTGTCTTTGTGTGATTTCGCCTGGGGCTCTGATCCCGAGGTCGTTAAGAGAATCCAGACATTAATATATCAAAAATATATATGGCTTATTTGAATATATATATATATATATATATATATATATATATATATATATATATATATATATATATATATATATATATATATATATATATATATATGTCTATGTGTGTATATGTAAATATTAAAACTTCATAATTACCTGGTTAAGTTATCAAGGGAAAGGGTTGAATTTTCAAAAAACTTTCCATTCATTGTCCAGTATTGTGTCTATTTCACATCTTCCCCTTCTGTCACCCTCGTAGTGGAACAAGTGTTATGTGACCATAAAAAGAAAACTTGCTGAAGGGGAGAGTGTAACAGCTCATATTCCTTGTTGTACGAGATTTAGTATACAACTAAGAGTCATCTCTCCAACGTTGAACCTTCCCATTTTTTTATTCCTGTGCCAAATCCCCCAAAAAGGGAGAAAAACAAACATAAAAGAATTATATTTTCTACGTGAACTTTAGAGGTTGCGTCATTACTTATAGTTTGAAAGAAATTGCATGTAATAGAATAAATTCAACTACATAAGCTTTTTATGTTCCTAATCCCCTAAGTAAAATTAATTTACTTCATCCTTTATCAATCAACTACCTATAATAATAATAAGCTTTAGCGTACTGGATTACTAATAATATGGATTTATACAAGGCTGTTTCTTATGGTGATTATTATAACGAAAGTGTATCAGCAATGAAGTTTCTTCACAAACATTATTGTTGATCCTGTCGATTCACTTATGAAATACAGCTATCTACAAGGGCGACAAATGAAGTATTTTATCAGCACCAAAAACTTGGGTAAGGATTTCATGAGTCACAAAAAGCACCAATTATATACCAAAATAATGCATTTGAAAATTACTAAATCACTCAATATAATTCAAAAAAAAAAAAAAATTATCTATCTAATTTGATTTAATAGTTAGTCTTTTAAAGCTTCTCCAGAAATATCCCAAAATGTCACAAAAAAGAGTAGAACAAGTCCGAGAATGATCTGGATAAATTGTTTGAAAAAAGCTAATATCAAAGTACTGATGTTCAGAAATCTTTGACGTTCGTGCAACATAGAGATCTACCTTCATATATTTACAGAAAATTATCGAGGTGTTGTTGAGCCTCAAATGAATATAAATGAAATATAAAATATAAGGGAAATAATTTCATGCAAAATCATGTCTAATATCATTATCATCTATTCATCAGGTAAAGCATGAATATAACCCCGAATGTAGATGTTCAAACGTCTCTGAGATGCACATCACCATGACAGTATTTAAGTACAATACTGAAATGGGTTGTTCATTTACTTTCAGGCATTAAAGAATAGTTTCATGAAATTAAATAAAGAAGATGATTTGGGAGGGTAATTTTTACAGAACAGATTTAGAAAATGAAAATAAGCTGCAATACATATAAAAATAAATAATAAAGGTTCTTCATAGCCAAGTGTTAATATGAAAGTTGCCAGGTAACGGGTGCTCAACTTGAACTCTGTTATATATATATATATATATATATATATATATATATATATATATATATATATATATATATATATATATATATATATATATATATATATATATATATATAAAATCAATGTTATATATGTTTCTTGAGGTTTAAAAAATCAAATTGCGTTGCCTATCATATATTGTGTGATATGTATAATGTGCATAATGAGCATTTCACTATTTTAGCAGTTGGATAGAATATCTTAGTAGAATGCCCCTATAATTACTGTATAAAGTAAATACCAAGCGTACTATATCTTTACATTCACTGTATAATGTATATAATACACAAATATCTATGGTGTAGTAAAAAGAAAAGCAAAATAAATAATTACATATTTTGATTATATTCAAGGTATAATGCATAACATTTATTTATGGTGTGGTGAAAAATAAAGGAAAAGAAAAATAAACACATATTTTGCAAGTTATATTCTAGGTGTAGTACATAAGGAAAATAGTAGAGTATTGTATCTGCACAAACTATAGTTGTTTAAATATCAACTTCACGAAAATTTGGTATTCCTCTTCTCAGCCATTTCTCTTGTCGATTCTTTGCAGATGATGATGAAATGATGACAATGTTCCTCGAGTATCTACAATAACGAAAACGAGGAGATAATGGCACCGGCTTCCCATCAGCTTCTAATCATTTGATGAAAACTGGTTTTGAAAACATGAAGACAAAGTAGGGAGTTCAGGGTCTTCTATACTTGGAGGAATTATTCCTCCAAGTTACTGTATATGTCCATCCCTGTTTTGAATTTGGGAGGTGGTTGGGCGTTTTAGTTTTCAATAATACATGAGAGGCCCTGTTTATATCAGTTGAAAACGTGCCTTAGATTGTATTTGCATAGGTTTATGTATGATTCATAAAAATGAGACTTTTTTTTATATTTCCAAAAAGTTTGAATATTTTCATAATTATATACACCCCTCCTTGACTTATTGCAAATAATTTATTATCTTCAAGCGAAAACAGAATAATTTTCGCAGAAAAATCTTCAAACAGAATTTCCTTTTTTTTTATTGTAATATATGGGAGTTTTAGGAATCCTTCCCTTCGTTAATTCCCCTATTCTAGTAATCCAAGTGGGTTAGCAGCTCAATATGATTTCAAAATAATAAAAAAAAACAGTAAATTAACTATGCATGGGAGCTAGTTGGAATATATATATATATATGAATATATATATATATATATATATATATATATATATATATATATATATATATATATATATATATATATATATATATATATATATATAAGCATATATATATATATATATATATATATATATATATATATATATATATATATATATATATATATATATAAAACGGCAACAACAATAATTACATCAAGCATATATAAACTATGAAACAAGACTTTTCAACAGCAAAGAATCGGCAACAAGTTTTCTTTTAATTCAGCTGATTCTACCACCACATGAGAATGGTCATTCCACAATCGGGTCACATCTGTAAATACACATATGTAAAATTATGTTGTATTAATTCTTAAAAGGAAGGACGTAGGATGGTTAGAACTAAGTGCATTCCTATTACGACATTTCAAATAATACATACATACATACATATACCAAGGCACTTCCCTTAATTTTGGGGGGTAGCCGACATCAACAAATGAAACAAACCAAAAAGGGGAACTCTACTCTCTACGTTCCTCCCAGCCTAACAAGGAACTCAACCGAGTTCAGCTGGTACTGCTAGGATGCCACAGCCCACCCTACCCCGTTATCCACCACAGACGAAGCTTCTTGATGCTGAATCCCCTACTGCTGCTACCTCCGCGGTCATCTAAGGCACCGGAGGAAGCAGCAAATAATAAAGCCCGGAAAGAAGTAGGTGCAATAAATGGTCAGAATTCATCATCATCATCATCTCCTCCTGGGGTTAGGACCATCTCATCGCTGCCAACTCATCATGCCATTTCATCACCGACAACTCATCGCCAGCTTAACTCATCGTTGGCCTAACTCATCGCTGGACCAACTCATCGCCTCAAGGATGGTAATTAAATGAAACTCCCTATATAATAAAAGAACTATATTCAAAATAAAAATGGGACACTTTCCGAATTTTAAAATGAATTTTAATCTTATCGTAAGTATACATTAAAAAAAAAAAAAAAAACTAATCTCTCTTGGGGAGTGCGAAGAGCATGGCCAAATCATCTCCATCCACCTCTCATCATTCTTCTCATCCTCATATAGCACTCGAGTAAGCTCTCTTCTAGTTTCATTTTTAATACTGTCCTGCCATTCAATTCCCAAAATTATTCTGAGGGCTTTTTTTTTCTCGAATCTACTAAATCTATTGGGGACTTGTCCATTGTCATACCATGACCCATTGAGTAACACTGATCTCACTAAACAGATATATAGTCTGATTTTTACATCTAATATCCAGCGTTTTGATTTTCAAACTTTACTTAACCTAGCCATTGTCTGATTTGCTTTTCTTCAATCTTTCACTAAACGCTAATTCCAAAGACCCTGTATTGAAGTTCATAGCTGCTAAGTACTTGAATTATTCTACCTCATGAATCATTTCGCCTTCAAATGATATTTCTTCTTCCAT
>NC_090734.1:30919018-30949018 GCF_036898095.1 Palaemon carinicauda | reverse complement strand
TAATTCCAGTAAATGTACACGTTTACATTATTTGCTTAGTTTGGTATTTGGCGTATATATACTGTATGTATATATATATATATATATATATATATATATATATATATATATATATATATATATATATATATATATATATATATATATATATATATATATATATGGTACACTTGGGCACACTATTCATTCTTATTATTATTTATTTTCCCTCTTATTTTTGAAATGGTGTGTTGGGCAGGCTTAATAGAAGGGCCATGGATGCCTGGTGGTTTATCAAGAGGTTGTCTTTTCCTTTTTCTGATTCGTTTTCTTCTCAAAACCATCCTTACTGTCCTCCTTTTAGTTGATGTGGCTATCCTGGAGGGTATTTAGCCTTGCATAGTGTGTCGGCTCCTCCATGTTGACCATTTTTTCCGACTTTTTACTATAGTCTATGGGTATCATCAATCTTTTTATTTATAATTCTGTACAGATTGTTTTTGTTTTAACTCTTGGTAATCTAGTTTTTAAGTATGATGCCTATTTTTTGTTTCTATTAATTCTCATGCTGTGTGGAGACTGATCGAAATCCGGGACCAGTACGTCCTAGATTTCGTTGATGTCATCTTCTGTGTTGCAATATTCGTGGTCTTCATGCAAATATCCAAGACCTTACGGTTTCGTCCAGACAGTATGATATTCTTTTGTGCTCAGAAACTTGGGTTTCTAATATGACGCACTCATCTGAGCTCCTTATAACTTTTTTTAAGAAGCCCATAATGTTGAAACGTGATGCAATCCCTAAGGCCAGGGTAATGGCGGTGTATATTAGGACCGAATACCCTGCTTCTCATAAGTCCTGCTATCAATGTGGATGTCATAAGATTTAGGTAATAAAATTTTGTGGCAGGCATAACAACTTTTATTTGTGTTTCATCTACGGGAATCCAGACATGGATGATTCTTCGATTGTCTTTTCACCATTATGTAAGATACAAGAAGATGATAGAAAGGCTTCTTTTTTCTTTGTTGGTGATTTTAATGCTCACCATAGGGAGTGTTTAAGTTCGATTTCTCCTAGACTTTGCCTCTGAATCAGGCTGTGAGCAAATCATAAATGAAGCTACTCACAGGTCTGGTAATTGCTTGATCAATCTATTCTGAAGAAGTGTTTTAATTCTTTCATTCTACCTTGTTTTGAGTATTGTTCTCCTGTCTGGTGTTCAGCTGTTGATTCTCATCTTAATAAGTTGGACAGAAACTTACGGTCTATTAAATTTCTCATTCCTGATCTATATATTATTCTTTGGCACCGTCGTTCAATTAGTTCATTATGCATGTTGCATGAGATTTTTCATAAATCTGACCATCCTTTACATTCAGATCTTCCTGGACAATTCCATCCTGTTCGTAAAACTAGGCAGGCAGTTAATTCTAATAGCCAGGTCTTTTCCATCATGACGCTCAATACAACACAGTATTCTAGAAGTTTGATTCCAGCTGTTACTAAGTTATGGAATGATCTTCCTAATCGGTTAGTTGAATCAGTAGAATTTCAAAAGTTCAAAGTTGGAGCAAATGTTTTAATGTTGACCAGGCTAACATGAGTCTTTCAATAGTTTATATGGCATATCTGTTTTTGACGTTGTTAATATTTTATATAGGACGTATCTGTTTTGACGGTGTTACTGTTTTTTAGAATGATATATTGTTAATATCTTCTAATCATTTATTTATTTCCTTATTTCCTTTCCTCACTGGGCTATTTTCCCTGTTGGAGCCCTTGGTCTTATAGCATCTTGCTTTTCCAACTAGGGTTGTAGCTTGACTAGTAATAATAAAAATAATAATACACTGACTCCCCTGGCGTTATAACTAGTAAGGTTGTTGGTTCTCCAGTCGGGACATCTGATCATGCCTTGATTTCATTAGTAGTGAAGACTCAGCCGCCTGTCCCTGATATATCATACTCTTGTGTCAAATTTATAAGAAATCCCAAGCAGACTGGAATGGGATTTTGCATGATTTTCTGTGCTTGAATTGGTCATACTTTTATAGTAGTGTAGATCCTGTTGTCCTTTTGAATAAGAATCTAAAATTCGTCCAAAAAGGTTGCGTGGCTCTGTCGGAGATTCAACCACATATTTCTAATTTAAACATGAAAAAATTTCACGAAATAACATGAAATATAAATAACCCATTAAACTTCTACATTTTACAAGAAAAAAGCCACAGCAATTCACGCAAGGAAACTGTTTCCTTAAACATTATTTGATCGATATAATTCATTAATCCAATCCATAAGCTTTAATTCTAGAAAGATCATCTGCCAGGCATCAGAAGTAAAAGCCTTAAAAACATTTTGTTCATCACCTAAACTCAATCCGTCACCCCCCAAAAACAACTATCTCTCTCTCTCTCTCTCTCTCTCTCTCTCTCTCTCTCTCTCTCTCTCTCTCTCTCTCTCTCTCTCTCTCTCTCTCTCTCTCTCTCTCTCTCTCTCTCTATATATATATATATATATATATATATATATATATATATATATATATATATATATATATATATATATATATATATATATATATAAATTTATATATATATATATCTCAGCCATTTCTAATCCACAGGATAAAATAGGACGTGAGAAATGTACTTCCACTTTGCCCTGTTTGTGATCTTTCTGTGCCTGTTTACATGTGCACTCTCTTATTTTCTCAATTTATCGTCATCTCTTCTTTCCCCTACTGATTTTTCAATTTCCATCTATTGTCTAACCTTTTTATTATGTTTGCTGCTAATGTCTTTTTTTTTTCTTATACCTAATAATCTTTTAGTTACCTCTTTCATGTATGTTGCTCTTTTTTGTGTGTTTTAGTATTATCCACATCATTATTCTTTCCTTAGCTCTTCAAGTTGTAACTACCTTATGCTATGAGACTTCAGAAAGGGTCTAAAATTTTGAGGAATATTTTGATACTGGCAGGAAAATTTCATTAATTATCTTTCCTTTTAGAGTAGTGGCCTTTCACTATACATAATTCATTTTATTTTCTAAATGCCCTGTATCCCATTCTTATACTTATTTTAATTTTAGTCTTGTGTCCTGGGGGAAACTCTTCTAGGCATTTGTTGAGTAATTTAGGAGAGATGAGGTCTTCTTATCTTACTCTTTCCTAAATCGAAATGTTCTCACTATTTCTAGGTAGTTTTTGGATGTACTATGTGTATAAATATGATCATGTTTTCTAATATATTTGTTTTTTTTATTCCTATTTTTTGAGGGACTTAAAATACTGCTGAAGTTTCTCATAGTCTATGAATGTCAAACAGAGTGGTTTGTTATACTTTGTAGATTTTCCCAACAGTTGGTTAATTGCATGGATATAGTCAGTTATTGTATCCCTTTTTTTAAAGCCTGTCTGCTATTCCTGGTTGATTAAAGTCTAGTTTCCTTTCTATACGGTATAATATAATCTCTGAAAATATTTTATATATTAAGGAGAGTATACTTTTTGGGTGTTAATTTTTCTGGACTTTTGTGTCTCCTTTTTTGTTAATTAGTAGAGTTATACTGTTTTTCCAATCTGTAGGTATAGTATAGTTACAGTGATTTGGTGTACAGTTATGCGAGATTTATTACGTCAAAATCTCCTCCATCTATTATCAAAATAGTTATTAGGAAATCTTTTCCATCTGTTTTACCTCTTTTTATATCTTTTAATGCTTTATTTACTTCACCTGGTGTTTTTTTTTCATCTGCTCGGGTTTTGCATAATTTTTACCGGGGATTTTATATCTTATATTACTATTGTACTGCATTGTATATATATGCTCTGCTAATTTTTATCGTTCCATCTCTATTGTGGACAATATTTCCATTGTCATCCTTTAAGGCAAACATTTCTTGGCGCTCTGTTCTAAGCCTTTTTATTTTTCATCAATTTGATGCTTATTCCTCTGTTCAGTCATTTCTCGATTTTGGTCTAATTGTGATTACGAGTGTCTTGGGATTTTAGTGTATGCATTGTTTTGGATTGTTCTGGTAATTCTATTTTATCTATCTTAGATTTTACACTCCTTACCATTTTTATTTTATTAGGTTTATTGTCTTTTCCCATAGTTTTCCTTGCTTTTGTTTACGAGCTCTTCGAACTATCTGTGTGGTGATTCCATTATAGATTTTGTTGGAATATTGTTCATTTCTTTTGCACTTGTTTCCATTTCATCATGTAGCTCGGAGTAACTATTTTGTATGGCTAAACTAAACTTACTAGATCCTTCTCCTATTACATGATGGTTTATTTTTTGTATTTCAATAAATGTTTCTCTCTTTCCTTAGATCTAAATAAATTTTGTTTGCTACAATTCTATGATCGCTTGACTTTAAATTGTTTATCACTGTCATATTATAAACCTAATCGACTTTTTCACTGAAAATAAAATATATCTAATTTCTCGGTCTTTTAATTCAGGATTTTCCTTTTTTTTCTAAGCGATTCCTGAATTTCATATTGATGTCTTGGTAAATTCTACTACCATGTCTCCACTTTTATTTCTTGTGCCTTCTATAAATTTGTCTACTACTGATTCTTCTCTCTTCTTTCGAACTTCATTAACATTGAAATTACCTAAACAAATGTAAATTGATTGCAATATCTTCTCATTGGTATCTTCAGATATTTGTAAAAAGGTTCCAATTTCTTCTTTTACATGTGATTTTTCTTTTTCCATACGTTTGAATGATCTTCATTTAATACTTCTTTTTTTGTTTTATATTTAATCTTGCAGTTTTTCCACTAGTACCGGAGAACTATCCTCTGTTACCTACAAGATAAAGAAAACCATCACTTATTTCTTGTTCCTTCCATGTCCTTTTGCAAATATAAGGTGTTGTTTTAATTCTAAATAAGATTCACCAGTTCTTTTAGTTTCACTCAATCCTAATATTTTCTAATTTATATATTTGAGCACTTCTAGTGCCACAGCAAGATCTTCTTCCCGAGAAAAGATATTGATACTATGTGTTTCAAGGTGTATTTTCCTAAGCAAGCCTGTTCTTGTCAAGATATTTTTAGAATCCCTGCAGAGAATGTAGCTGCCCACCACATTGGAGGGTTGTTCCATTGCCGCTGGAGTCTGAGGTCCGATAGAGGTTTGTTATATGTATGTTTTTTTTTTACCAATATAAACCACTGTAGATTGGTGATGGTGGGATATTTTTGTTTGTTCGCTTTGAGCATTACATATATATTTATATATATAAATATACACACACACACACACACACACACACATATATATATATATATATATATATATATATATATATATATATATATATATATATATATATATATATATATATATATATATATATATATATATATCTATATCTATATATATATATATATATATATATATATATATATATATATATATATATATATATATATATATATATATATATATATATATATATATATATATATATATATATATATATATATTATATATATATAGATAGATAGATAGATAGATATGTATATATATATATATATATATATATATATATATATATATATATATATATATATATATATATATATATATATATATATATATATATATATATATATATATATACATATATATATAGATAGATAGATAGATAGATATGTATATATATATATATATATATATATATATATATATTTATATAGATAGATAGATATGTACATATATATATATATATATATATATATATATATATATATATATATATATATATATATATATATATATATATATATATATAGATAGATAGATAGATAGATAGATAGATATGTATATATATATATATATATATATATATATATATATATATATATATATATATATATGTATATATATATATATATATATATATATATATATACATATATATATATATATATATATATATATATATATATATATATATATATATATATATATATACATATATATATATATATATACATATATATAAGTAATGCTCAGAGTGATAAGACAAAAATCTCCCACCATCACCAATATACAGTGGTTTATACTGGTAAAAAAAGACATGTATATAACAAACATCTCTCGGACCTCAGAATCCAGCGGCAATGGAGCAACTCAACTATATCCATTGAAAAACCCCAACAAAACCGATATCAATCTATTGGATACAATAAACATATCCTGAATTGCTTGACACAACTATTTTACGTTAATATGCGGTTGAACAACGAATAGTTTTGCATTACATAAAAACTAGAATTTACCAAATTCAGGTAATTTTCCTAAGCGGAACATAATGCTAGGCTTCAACGATTATATATTGTACTCACCTTATTCTCATTAATCTGTTCCATATTACACAAAATGTAGTGATCTTCAAGATTATGTAGAAGTTACCTTTTAGATATAGTAAGATGCAAAAATATAAAATACTGTAATTTAAAGAATCTTCGAGTGTCAAAAACAGATTCATTAATGATATTGTTTCTCAAGCCGTTTATGGTATATTCATGGTATCAAATTTGGTATGAAAGAGACTAAAGGGGTTCAACATGTACAAATAAAATTTAGATGCTTCCGAATAGAGTAGTTTAAAAAGTTCACTATTGGAGAAATTACAAAATATAATTAATAATGATCACATCAGTTACAATCACCACTACAGATTTGGTGGCGTAATAATAGTGTAAATACAATGGTACTTAATAAAGCTCAAGTTATTAAAAAGATATTAAAAATCAAATAATAAAAGACATTTTTCATATGAGAAATAAAATGAAATGGATGGAAAGGTAAATTAATCAATTGATTATAAAGATTTTGAGTGTTTTTTATGTATATATGAGGATAAAATGGAGCAATTCATGAAAAATAAAAATAAAAATATAAAAATAAGTCACTTAAACAATGGAATATAAAATCCAACAAAAGAACCAGAGGTAAATCAAAAATGGAGAGATACCTAAGGGGGTTGAATCAGAGTGAGCCCTGACCTGGAGACTATTAAGCTTTGATGAAGATGGGAGATTCTAGAAGCACAAATTGCCAAGTAAATAAACGATTGTGCGAGAACAAGTTTGGAAGGTCGATGTTGCTAGGAAAGGAAAAAAAAATAATATAAATTTATACAACGAGTTATTTTCAAGGATGGATAAACTTCACAAGTTTCCTATCTTTGTTGGATAGCTTGATTTTTTCTTGATTATAGTAAAGAGGGTCATTTGAAATCAGACGCTATATATAAATGAAAACAGTAATTTCTCTTATAACATACAGTCAGGTGCGGAATATTATAAAACATATATATCAGTCTGTTAAAAAAGCAAAGATATTCGTAAAACATTTGAGCTAATACCACACTTATTCATGAAAAGTAATGAACTATTATTATTATTATTATTATTATTATTATTATTATTATTATTATTATTATTATTATTATTATTATTATTATTATTATTATTATTATCATTATTATTATTATTATTATTATTATTATTATTATTATTATTATTATTATTATTATTAGCTAAGCTACGACCTAGTTGGGAAAGCAGGATGTTATATGCGTAAGGATTTCAAGAGGGTAAAATAGCATAGTGAGGAAAGAAAATACGGAAGTAAAGAAACTATAAGAGAAGTGATGAACAATTAAGATGGAGTATTTTGAGAACAATAACATCTTAAAAACATATTTTTTTATGTGTAGATTATAAACAAAGATATGTCCACCTGTTCAACAAAGAAACATTTGTTGTAAGGTTTTAAGGTTTTATCGATTCAAATACAAAAAAAATGGAAGATTATTCCACAACTTTGTCCAAGCTGGAAAACTGGAATAAGACTTCCAGAATACTCTGTAGTATAGAGCTTCATGATGGAGAAGGCCAGACTACCAAAATTACCTGAATTCCTGTTTTTACGAGCGAGATGGTAATATCCATGTAGATCTGAATTTAAAGGATGGTCAGAACTATAAAAAAAACGTATGCAAAACGCATAAAGAACTAATTGAGCGAAGTTTAATGTCTAGAAAAAAAAACAAGAAATTTAATAGACCGTGAGTTCCTGTCCAACGAAATAAGATAAGAGTCAGCAGATGAAGACCAGTCAGAAGAAAAATAGTTGATAATCGAAAATCTTAAAATTGTTTTTCAATAAGCCATTTTCTTGTGCATTTGAAGAAGACACAGAAAATCCTTTTCAAATTTAACTATAATGTGCTGCGAATATACATTTTATTGAGACGTGACCAACTTAATGGGAAGTGGATAATATATTCAATAACAATAAAATTTGAAGAGGATATGAATGATGTGAAAGTAACTTATGTGTTGTCAGCCATTTTTTTTTTCAGATCACTGATTTTTAAGGGTAGAATATTTATCAAGGGCACTTTTATTCAATAATTAATAAAAAGGGAAGAATATTTGAGCTACAAATGGGAGGGAAATATTGACTATATAACATGAATAGGAAGTAAATAAATATTTTTATAATAAAAAAGTATTAAAGTAATATTTCTATTATCTATTCACTGTGCTCCTGAATAAAGTACAATATTACGAGAAATATGAGAGTAACCAACATGAGAAGAAATTGTTTTAAAAAGATACACAGAACTAAAAAAAAAATTGATTATTTTGTGTGCGTGTATATATATATATATATATATATATATATATATATATATATATATATATATATATATATATATATATATATATATATTGTACCACCTGTTTGTCACATGAGTGTACATAGTAACGACATTTGTCTTTTTGTATATATTATTCTTTGTATCTTTGCTCTCCCCTCACACTGACAGTAACTTGCTTCGTCCTGCCAGCATATTCCATTGTTAACTGTTAATGGAACCAGTAGCCGGTTGGACAAGAAATAGCATGTTTGTATTGTGTGGCCTTCTTTCTGGTACCTTGTGTGTATATATACTCAATGTGTCGTGATAAAGTTACTCAGTTGCATTCATCTGGCTTTTGAGTCACAACTTACTCTTTGCCAATCACATTGGTGGCCCCAGAAGTCGACTCTCTCCTCTCGCCTTCCCGCCCCCTTCATTGTTTCTATGGCGGACTCCACGGAAATTGGTGCCGTCCCATTCAAACTTTCATCGTTCGCCAGCAGAGAGGCGTTTGATTGGTTTCAGCGTGCAGAAGTCCAGTTCCTCATCTAGGGCCTGACTCGCTCAACCAACAAAGTAGATTATAATCGCGCGGCGATACCTAAGGACACCATCCCGGAAATCTCCGTCGGGCTTTGTGAACGAGGAGACACCCCAATAGCGTATGACGCCCTCGTTGAAAGTACTTGGCTGGAGATGAAAAAAATAGGTCTAGAATCTGGAATGAAAACTACCTCTATTGTAACGTTGGAGGAGCGTCTTTTTCCTCACACTTTATAATACAATTGCGTAAAAAAGTCACAGAATGTATGAAATGCTGAAGATCTTTTTAAAAATTTACTTCAATTTTGGCTATAAGATAGGAGAGTGTTTGAGTATCTTGGAAGTGATTTGCGGTGTTCGACTTCATCAAAAGTAATAACAAATAGCTCTTCTTGTAACAATAAAAGTGAAAATATGAAAGATGCCCTGGATGAAATGAAATTAATTTACGGGCAACATAGTACAATGATATCAGAGTTTTTAACCACAGTATCAAGGTTAGCAGCCCAAGTGTCAAAAAATCCTGATGTTAAGTGTCTTCCTAAATGGTGTGGGTATCATGGTGTAAACGGTAATTCCATATATGATTGCTTTGCCTTCAAGAGTTTGAGTAATTATGATAAGTTTGCTCAACTCACGAGAAACAATGCATATTAAAAGTCTGTTAACTTGAGCCATTTTTCTGCGTTTTGCAATTTGTCTGGTGTCGGTTCTTCTGATGTGATGGTCAATGGTAAAAAGTTTGGTTGGGAACATTACAAAATGCTACACTCTCTTCTATATAAACATAATATTTTCACCAATGTAACTAGCAATTTGGTGTCTAGAGATGGTCATTTATTATTGGTGAGTAGCCTAAGGTATCGACAAAAAGAGATTAATGTGTCATGGGATAGTGGTAGCAATGTGTTGCTAATCACTCATCAAAAGGCCAAAGAATTAGGACTTAACGGAAGAGATCTGAACATAACCATAACCAAAGTTGGAAATAAAACTTAGACAGTATCCTCTAAAGAGTATACAGTTGCTATGGTAGACATGTATGGAGTGAAATGGGAAATAATTGCCTGAGGTATAGATGAAATAACTACTCCTGTTGAGAAAGTTGACATGATTGTCGTTTGTTGTTTGTTCAAAAGTTTAAACGGTTGTTACATTTCAAGACCCTTTGGAATAATACATTTATTAATAGGAATTGATTACTGTGTCCTTATACCTCAAGTTATTGAGACGAATGGTAATCTTCAACTCATGTTAAACCAATTTGGCTATGTTGTTAGAGGATTTCACCTATAATTAACTTCCTGCTGTTATTAATCCAATGTCAGTGTAAGAATCAATCACATAGATGTTACAGACGGCAATGTGATTACTTCACTTCCCAGGAAAACCATTAAAGACGTGTTGGATAATTACATAAGAATTGAAAGCCTGGGTACCTCTTGTCATCCTATGTGTTCTGGTTGTAAATGAGGTAATTGTACCCCTGGTCAAATTAATTGTACCCTTAAAGAAGATAGAGAATTGGCTTAAATATCAGATGGTTTATTATCTAATTAAGCTGAGAATAGATAGTGTCGCTTACCCCTGGGTATGAAATCTGAATCTTTTACCTAATAATGTGTCCCTTGCAACAGTTAGGCTAAAACCCACGGAAAAAAGGTTGACCAAGTTAGGACTAGGTTATTGTTTCTATGGCTGACTCCACGGAAATTGGTGCGGCCCCATTCAAAATTTCATCGTTCCCCAGCAGAGAGGCGTTTGATTGGTTTCAGCGTGCAGAAGTCCAGTTCTTCATATAGGACCTGACTCGCTCAACCAACAAAGCAGATTATAATCGCGCGGCGATACCTGAGGACACCTTCCCGGAAATCTCCGTCTGGCTTTGTGAACGAGGAAAAAACACAATAGCGTATGACACCCTCATTGAACGTGCTTGGTTGGATATGAGAAAAACAGCTCTAGAATCTGGGATAAATACTACCTCTATTGTAACGTTGGTAGAGCGTCTTCTTCCTCCCACTTTAAAATGCAATTAGTTCATACAGTCGCAGAAGGTAGGAAATGCTGAAGATCTTTTTGAAAATTTACTTCAATTCTGGCTACAAGAAAGAAGAGTGTGTGAGTATTTTGAAAGTGATTTGCGGTGCTCAACTTCATCAAAAATAATAACAAATAGTGCTTCTTGTGACAATAAAAGTGAAAATGTTTAAGATGCCCTGGATGAAATGAAATCAATTCAGGGGCAGCATAGTGCAATATCAGAGTGTTTAACCACAGTATCAAGGTTAGCAGCCCAAATGTCAAATAATCCTGATGTTGGGTGTCCTCCTAAATGGTGTTGGTATCATGGTGTACACGGTAATTCCATTCATGATTGCCATGCCTTCAAGAGTTTGTGCAATTATGATAAGTTTGCTCAACTCAAGAGAAACAATGCATGTTAAAAGTCTGTTAACTTGGGCCATTTTTCTAAGTTTTGCAATTTGCCTGGTGTCAGTTCTTTTGATGTAATGGTCAATGGTAAAAAGAGTGGCAGGAAACATTGCAAAATGTTACACTATCTTCTATATAAACATACTACTTACACTGATGTACCTAAAATTTTGGTGTGTATAGATGATCATTTATTAATGGTGAGTAGCTTAAGGTATCAACAAAAAGAGATTAATATGCCCTGGGATAGTGGTAGCAATGTGTCGCTAACTATTCATCAAAAGGCCAAAGAATTAGGACTTAACAGAAGAGATATGACATAACCATAAAGAAAGTTGGAAATAAAACTTAGACAGTATCCTCTAAAGAGTATACAGTTGCTATGGTAGACATGTATGGAGTGAAATGGGAAATAATTGCCTGAGGTATAGATGAAATAACTACTCCTGTTGAGAAAGTTGACATGATTGTCGTTTGTTGTTTGTTCAAAAGTTTAAACGGTTGTTACATTTCAAGACCCTTTGGAATAATACATTTATTAATAGGAATTGATTACTGTGTCCTTATACCTCAAGTTATTGAGACGAATGGTAATCTTCAACTCATGTTAAACCAATTTGGCTATGTTGTTAGAGGATTTCACCTATAATTAACTTCCTGCTGTTTTTAATCCAATGTCAGTGTAAGAATCAATCACATAGATGTTACAGACGGCAATGTGATTACTTCACTTCCCAGGAAAACCATTAAAGACGTGTTGGATAATTACTTAAGTATTGAGAGCCTGGGTACCTCTTGTCATCCTATGTGTTCTGGTTGTAAATGAGGTAATTGTACCCCTGGTCAAATTAATTGTACCCTTAAAGAAGATAGAGAATTGGCTTAAATATCAGATGGTTTATTATCTAATTAAGCTGAGAATAGATAGAGTGTCGCTTACCCCTGGGTATGAAATCTGAATCTTTTACCTAATAATGTGTCCCTTGCAACAGTTAGGCTAAAACCCACGGAAAAAAGGTTGACCAAGTTAGGACTAGGTTATTGTTTCTATGGCTGACTCCACGGAAATTGGTGCCGCCCCATTCAAAATTTCATCGTTCCCCAGCAGAGAGGCGTTTGATTGGTTTCAGCGTGCAGAAGTCCAGTTCTTCATATAGGACCTGACTCGCTCAACCAACAAAGCAGATTATAATCGCGCGGCGATACCTGAGGACACCTTCCCGGAAATCTCCGTCTGGCTTTGTGAACGAGGAAAAAACACAATAGCGTATGACACACTCATTGAACGTGCTTGGTTGGATATGAGAAAAACAGCTCTAGAATCTGGGATAAATACTACCTCTATTGTAACGTTGGTAGAGCGTCTTCTTCCTCCCACTTTAAAATGCAATTAGTTAATACAGTCGCAGAAGGTAGGAAATGCTAAAGATCTTTTTGAAAATTTACTTCAATTCTGGCTACAAGAAAGAAGAGTGTGTGAGTATTTTGAAAGTGATTTGCGGTGCTCAACTTCATCAAAAATAATAACAAATAGTGCTTCTTGTGACAATAAAAGTGAAAATGTTTAAGATGCCCTGGATGAAATGAAATCAATTCAGGGGCAGCATAGTGCAATATCAGAGTGTTTAACCACAGTACCAAGGTTAGCAGCCCAAATGTCAAATAATCCTGATGTTAGGTGTCCTCCTAAATGGTGTTGGTATCATGGTGTACACGGTAATTCCATTCATGATTGCTATGCCTTCAAGAGTTTGTGCAATTATGATAAGTTTGCTCAACTCAAGAGAAACAATGAATGTTAAAAGTCTGTTAACTTGGGCCATTTTTCTAAGTTTTGCAATTTGCCTGGTGTCAGTTCTTCTGATGTAATGGTCAATGGTAAAAAGAGTGGCAGGAAACATTGCAAAATGTTACACTATCTTCTATATAAACATACTACTTACACTGATGTACCTAAAATTTTGGTGTGTATAGATGATCATTTATTAATAGTGAGTAGCTTAAGGTATCAACAAAAAGAGATTAATATGCCCTGGGATAGTGGTAGCAATATGTCGCTAACTATTCATCAAAAGGCCAAAGAATTAGGACTTAACAAAAGAGATATGACATAACCATAAAGAAAGTTGGAAATAAAACTTAGACAGTATCCTCTAAAGAGTATACAGTTGCTATGATAGACATGTATGGAGTGAAATGGGAAATAATTGCCTGAGCTATAGATGAAATAACTACTCCTGTTGAGAAAGTTGACATGATTATCGTTTGTTGTTTGTTCAAAAGTTTAAACGGTTGTTACATTTCAAGACCCTTTGGAATAATACATTTATTAATAGGAATTGATTACTGTGTCCTTATACCTCAAGTTATTGAGACGAATGGTAATCTTCAACTCATGTTAAACCAATTTGGCTATGTTGTTAGAGGATTTCACCTATAATCAACTTCCTGCTGTTATTAATCCAATGTCAGTGTAAGAATCAATCACATAGATGTTACAGACGGCAATGTGATTACTTCACTTCCCAGGAAAACCATTAAAGACGTGTTGGATAATTACTTAAGTATTGAGAGCCTGGGTACCTCTTGTCATCCTATGTGTTCTGGTTGTAAATGAGGTAATTGTACCCCTGGTCAAATTAATTGTACCCTTAAAGAAGATAGAGAATTGGCTTAAATATCAGATGGTTTATTATCTAATTAAGCTGAGAATAGATAGAGTGTCGCTTACCCCTGGGTATGAAATCTGAATCTTTTACCTAATAATGTGTCCCTTGCAACAGTTAGGCTAAAACCCACGGAAAAAAGGTTGACCAAGTTAGGACTAGGTTATTGTTTCTATGGCTGACTCCACGGAAATTGGTGCGGCCCCATTCAAAATTTCATCGTTCCCCAGCAGAGAGGCGTTTTATTGGTTTCAGCGTAACCATAAAGAAAGTTGGAAATAAAACTTAGACAGTATCCTCTAAAGAGTATACAATTCCTGTGGTGGACATCTATTGAGTGAAATGGGAAATTATTGCCTGTGGTACAGATGAAATAACTACTCCTGTTGAGAAAGTTGACATGAATATCATTAGTTGTTTGTTCAAAAGAGTAAACATTCGTCACATTTCAAGACCCTTTGGAATAATACATTTATTAATAGGAATTGATTACTGTGTCCTTATGCCTCAAGTTATTGAGACGAATGGTAATCTTCAACTCATGTTAAACCAATTTCACCTATAATTAACTTCCTGTTGTTATCAATCCAATGTCAGTGTAAGAATCAATCACATAGATGTTACAAACGGCAATGTGATTACTTCACTTCCCAGGAAAACCATTAAAGACGTGTTGGATAATTACTTAAGTATTTAGAGCCTGGGTACTTCTTGTCATCCTATGTGTTCTGGTTGTAAATGAGGTAATTGTACCCCTGGTCAAATTAATTGTACCCTTAAAGAAGAAAGAGAATTGGCTCAAATATCAGATGGTTTATTATTTAATTCAGCTGAGAATAGAGTGTCTCTTACCCCCGGGGTATGAAATCTGAATCTTTTACCTAATAATGTGTCCCTTGCAACAGCTAGGCTAATAGCCACTGAAAAATGGTTGACCAAGTTAGGACTAGGTTATTGTAGGTCCCATCAGAATCCAATTCATGATATGATTGGACGAGAGGTAGCCAGGAAGCTATCCGAAGATGAGGTATATAGTTATAAGGGACCTATATTCTACATAACCCATACTGAAGTTCTAAAGACGTACTCTAGCTCTACTCCCCTTTGGATGCTGTTCAATTCTTTGGCTTGGTATATGAATTTTTCTCTGAATGAAATATGGGCGAATTTTCCTGATATACTAAACTCACTTTTGGGTGTTTTGCTAAGGTTCTGAGAAAATGAAGTATCATTTGTGTCTGATTTAGCCAAAATGCATAACACTATCTCACTGTCCTTATTTGACCAACATTGTCATAGGTTTCTTGAGCGTGATTTCAAGGTTGATGTTAAGCCACATCATGAAATGTTGACTTGTGCCCCATTTGGGGACAAACCTATTGGAACTATTGCTATGCTTGCTTTAAATTTAACAGCAGAGATGAATAAGAATGAATACACAGTAGCTACGCAGATTATTTTGTATAATAGCTATGTTGATGACATATTGTGAAGCTGTGACAGCATAGAGATTGCAAGCGAACTGATGAAACAAATTGAAACAATTAAAGGTCGTGGAAGTTTCGAAATTAAGCATTGGATTTTATCTGGCAATGAAAATATTGAAAATCACAATATTAAAGTGACTAAAAGGGAAAAGGAAAAGGTTTCAGGAATTATGTGGGATCCTCATAGAGACCAGTTGGTATATGAAGTTAAAACAAATTTTTCTTCAAAATATAAGAAAATTCATACAGAACCACTTAGCACCAGATGATATCATAGTTAATGTGCTGCAGTATTTAACTAGAAGAATGTTGTTAAGTCAAATCGCATCTCAGTAGGATCGTTTGGGTTAGTTTGTCCGGTAACTTTAAGAGCTAAATTAATGATGAGACAGCTAATTTCCATGAAAGAGGTGATTGCAGGAAAAGTTAGTCATTATGATTGGGACAGTGCAGTGTCAACAGATATCAGGAATGTGTGGTTACGTTATTTCCAGATGTTTTTTGAGCTTTAGTCTCTCAGCTTCCCAAGGTGTGTCAAAGTAGAAGGTACCATTTGTAGACCAATGCTGGTAATTTTCTCTGATGGGTATAGTTCTGCATATGGAATGTGCGCTGATGTTCGATGGGAATTGTCTGATGCAGGATTCTGTTCCAGGTATTAGCAGGCAAAATCTAGGCTTGCACCACTCAAACAGTTATCCATCCCCCAGTTTGAACTAAGTGGGGCCCTAGTGGCAGCTAGAATGAGAGAAACTATAGTGAAGGAAATGAATTTTGAATTTGAATCAGTGATGCACATTATTGATTCAGCAATAGTTCAAGCCCAAATTCAGAAAGAAAACTATGGCTTTGGTAACTTTACTGCTACAAAAATTGCTGAAATTCAAAGTAAGACCGATGTGAGAGAATGGTCGTGGGTTTCAGGTGATAACAACCCAGCAGACTTGACTACCAAACATGCTAAGCCGATCGATTTGTGTCCAGAATCTATGTGGCAAATGTGGCTGGCATTCCTCTCTCTCTCCCAATCAGCCTTTAGTGTTTCAAATACCAAGATTTGAAAGTAGTAGAAAGTTGGTCAGAGGAACTAGTATAGTCCTTCAGGCTTTCAAATTTAAATTATTCAATGTGTGGGGGGATGTTGCAAGAACAACCCCCACACCATTGAATCATTCTAAACAGACCAATGTCTCCACAATACAAACTTTCCCCTTACTTTATCAGCAGTGGGACTCTTGGACAAAAAGGACATAGATACAAAACATAACCTTATAACTATATTTCTTAAAACTAAAACAAACACTTAATACTAAAAAAAACATTCAAATAACCCCCTCCAAAAATATCAATCACAAAACCTTGATACTAAGCCCAGACAATCAAATCACCATAACCCAAATCTTCAAAACAAAACATACAGTAGTATTGTGTATTTACTAGCACTTTTGCAAGATAACAGTCACAAAAAAAAAAATTAGATAAATCTGAGCAGTCGTATCAAATTCTGGTACAGGCCTGGTCGTCAACAATCAATCAGAAATATCAGTCCGAAGGAGTAAGTCTCTCCAGGGAGGAATCACAGCCTGCAGAAATAAAAAAGAAAAACACTCACGAACACTCCTATCTAACTAAACTATCGTATTATAATCAAAGATAAATAATAAACTCTTCCTATCATTCACAATCACAACAAGCATATATAAACAAAACTGTACTTACTGTCGAAATATATAATCATTTCCACAATGGTAAATAATTATAATATTAATCCAGCATTCAAAGAACACGGAACTGAAGCTTACTGCATCCATATTAAAAAACCATTCACCCAAGACGTTCACCACTGTCCTAACCTAGCTAAAAATATAAACAAATAATTTCATTTATACCAACAGTCTTTCTCCCAACAAACAATCAATACACTAACTACCTTTCGCTCGCTGACACAATCTCTCTCTCTCTCTCTCTCTCTCTCTCTCTCTCTCTCTCTCTCTCTCTCTCTCTCTCTCTCTCTCTCTCTCTCTCTCTCTCTGGATTTGGCACATGAAAAATACAGATAAAACAAAAATCCTCCGCTTTCCTCCCCACTTACTTTGCCAAATCCTTCTACATTTTTACACAACCATTACATTATTTTTCTCATTACCTAGTCGCAGTCGGGAACTGGACCTCTACTCCGAGTAACTGGGCCTTCATACACTCTCTCATTCACTTCTTCCTTATCATAATCATTCGCTAAATTAACACTATTCCTATCTAAATCCCTATTATCTAATATATCATGTAAAATCCTATCTATTGCTCTCATCTGGCCCTAAAATTACGCTCATTTCTGTAAACAGTTCATCCATTTCATCAAAAACATTCTCAACTTTAGCAAAAGATTACTTCAGGCTACTTATCATTCTCCTATCTCTCATTCTCGCATTCGTCATCCTTTCTTTTACATCATCTAAGGAAAAGCCACACACACTATAGGTATCATTCATACTCAGTCATGATTAATTTTTATTAAAATTTTTAACCTCCATACACACTTGCACATTTACACCCTTGTCATACTTATTTCTAATCTCACTTTTACCTATAAAATTTCCCCTTCTTTCATCCTTACTTAAAGCTCTCGTATTCTTCCTTTTCATATATTCTACTAACACCAACTGTTTACCTTCTAGACCTAATTCCTCATACATACTAGGCTCACACTTGTTCCTTTACAACCGTTTACTCATTCCATTCTCTTGGATATACTTGGGTACCTCCTTCCATTTACACAACTGGTTGTGGTGTGCCTTAACTCTTTCAATACTACCATCCACACACAATTTACCCAAAACATAACCTAGTCCACTTGAACCAACTTCTAACACCTCATATGGACCTTCAAACTTATCACACACCTTATTTGCATTAATTCTACCCTTTTCAACTACTTTCATCACTCTCTCAACAACTTTAAAGCTTTTAAGCCTCTCATTTGCTTTCCTCCACACATCTCTATCATCCTCCGATACACCCAACCTTGGTCTTACTATCTTGTCAAAATTTACTTTTGCACTCATGCAGTCATAAGCTCTTTCACCAATCACGTCTTCATGCAGTAAACATCCAGGAACAAACATGCATCACATGCACTTCGCACACACTCCAGGACTCACCCAGCTGAACCCTCTTACACTCTAGTTTCCCGAATATCCTGGCCGACTTAATCCCTTCTTAATATATACTCTAGCTACATGCCCATCTACACCACATTCAGTACACTTACCCCGCGGCTCCTTGCACATTTTAGCATAATGACCATCCTTACCACAATTACCGCAAATCAGATTCATATGGTTACTACGACATCAACTCACTATGTGCTCAGTCATACCACACCATTAATATTTTACCCCTTTCTCTTGCTTGCACTTGCTAATTCTATGCCCTGTCTCTCCACACTCGAATCATGTTCCTAATGCCCATCTACACTCATTCTTTTTATGCCCTTCTTTCCCACACCTATAACAGTTCTCTTCACGGACACAACTACCTGACCTACCTCGCTGCACACTAGCGCTCCCATCTCTCCAAACCTGATTCCCTTGCCTAAACCCTTCATTTGTCCTTACAGGTATTCTCACATCACTCGCCCTAACACATCTATCTACTACACTATCAGCTACCCTCATCGGTCCTCTCATAACAGCATCTCTAAAACTAACCAATTCTGGAACACTTTCCTCCATTCCAGTTCTTACACTAACAGATTCACTTTCTTTCATACATCTATCTAACTCATATTCCCCAACTATCTCTATTATATCATCCCACGTCAATCTCTCTTGTGTCCACCTCATTTTCTCCTTCCGTTTCAAATTGATAAATTCACTCACATACTCAAGTATGGTCGCAAAAGCTTCCTCATTAATTCTTTATTCTCATTTATACCTTCCTCCCCATACTTCTTCCTAGCTAAAGTTTCCAACCTACATACATACATTGACATAGCTTCTCCTGCATTCATCCGTTCCTCATCAAAATCATTCTTACGCTTATACCTAACACTGCCTTTCATATGTTTTACCTGCTCAATTATTCTCTTTTTCACACTTCCATAATCTACATCTCCTACACTCATTATCACACCATACATCGTCAAAAAATACCCAGTCAAATATTCTCCTAAATCCCTAGCCCATACTCTCTTACTATCACCATACTTATCCTGATAATACGTCTCATAGTCCTTGAAAAACTCATTAACATCCCTATTACTATGCTCATTGAACCTTTCACACCGAGGTACCTCTCTCATTGAACATAGTCTTACACACATCACGTTCATTTTCACTGCTATCATCACTGCTACCTTTCTTCTTGTTTCCTTCTTCTTCATTTGAATATAAAGAATCCATTTCAATGCTCAAATTCCTATATCTAACCATTCCTGTCTTACCATTTTTCTTTCTTACCACTTTCACCCATTCATGATCCTCCTCACTCTCATCCTTGCCTTATTTCTTTTCCCTCTTCGTATTATTTTTACCCTTCTTCTCCTTCTTCCTGTCATATTTCTATTCATCCTTACTATGCCTAATTCCTTTATTTTCAATCTCACTATCAATACCTTCCATATCCCTTATCTTAGCTGTCTCTTCCACTATCAACCCATTACCTGAAGCAGAAGCCACTCATCTGACTGAACCTTCACCCATGAACGTTTTCATCATCCCCGTTACTTGCTCCATCATAGCTTCCAACCGTTTCTCCATTCGTTCCTCATTCTCTTGCATCCTCATCTCAAAACCTTATTTCACTCTCTCTACAGTTCCCTGAATTTCCCTCAGTTTCCTATGCATCTCCTCATTCTCACACCTTAACTCCTTATTCTCTTCCAACAACTTCACCTCTCGCTCCTCACTCAGCCGCAATTCATCCATGAAAACCCTTAATTTTTCTTCCATATTTCATAAACCTTATATCTAAATTTTAATCTAATTCCGTCCTTCGTCCAACAGTCCAGCTTCCAATCCCACTTCGGTAGTCCCTGTTCGGGTGCCAAAATAATGTGGCGGGATGTTGCAAAATCAACCCCCACACCCTTGAATCACTCTAAACAGACCAATCTCTCCACAATAAAAACTTTCCCCTTACTTTATCAGCATCGGGACTCTTGGACAAAAAGGATATAAAAACAAAACATAACCTTATAACTATATTTCTTAAAACTAAAACAAACACTAAAGACTAAAAAATCACATTAAAATAATATAAAAAGAAAATCAATCAAAAAACCTTAATACCAAGCCCAGACAACCAAATCACCATAACCCAAATCTTAGAAAAATAACGTACAGTAGTATTGCGTGTATTTATTAGCACTTTTGTAAGATAACAGTCACAAAAAAGAAAAAAACACTTTGGTAATCATTCACCAAGCCATACTGTCTTTATTGGCACAACACCACTATATGAGAAACAGGAGAGTCTCTTAATTTGCCATAACGGCCTTAACTCCTTGGGTCGCGGGTGTCAAGATTATCATCATCATCATCATTATCAATCGCAAGCTCATTCGGTCCAGGTCATTAACCATTAAATAAATCTGAGCAGTCGTATCAAGTTCTGTTACAGGCCTGGTCGTCTACAATCAATAAGAAAAATCTCTCCAAAGGAGTAAGTGTCTCCATGGAGAAATCACGGCCTGCAGAATTAAAAAAGAAAAACAATTACAAACACTCTTAACTAACTAAACTATCGCATTATAATCAAAGATAAATAATAAACTCCTCCTATCATTCACAATCACGACAAGCAAATATAAACAAAACTGTACTTACTGTTGAATTATATAATCACTTCCACACTGGTAAAAAATTATGATAATAATCAAGCATTCAAAGGACAGAGAACTGACGCTTACTACAGTAAAATCAAAAAGCCATTCACCCAAGACGTTCACCACTGTCGCGTAACCTAGCTAAAAACAAAAACAAACATTATCATTTATACCAACAGTCTTTCTCACAACAAACAATTAATACCCTAACTACCTTTCGCTTGCTGAAACAATCTCTCTCTCTCTCTCTCTCTCTCTCTCTCTCTCTCTCTCTCTCTCTCTCTCTCTCTCTCTCTCTCTCTCTCTCTCTCTGGATTTGGCAAACAAAAAATAAAAGTAAAACAAAAATCCTACACAAAGAGAATCTTTCAAACTCGTAATAGGGATGAAATCTCTCAAGCAGAGATGTTGTGGGTTAGAGAAATTCAATCCAGACTTGGTAAAGATTTGAAGTCCAGATATCGTAGATTTAGCCCTAGTGTTAATAAGGATGGTTTAATTGTGGTAGGCCAACGCATTCCTAGTTGGTTGAAGAACAATTATGATCAGGATGTGTTTGTATTACTCTCTCCTGAACATGAATTTGTCAAAATATATTTAAAAACCATGCATCGTCAATTTCATTCTTGAGTTGAAAATACCTTTCCGAAAATTCAATCTAAGTTTTGGGTACCGGGAGTTCGGAACATGATCAAGTCCGTAAAATTTGAATGCATAACCTGTAGGAAGTCGACAAAGGAAATAGCATGGCAAGTCATGGGACAACTACCTACAGAGTGTCTAAAACCCTCTCCAACGATTGCTTATACTGCTCTTAATTTATATGGACCTTTCTTTATCAGGGATTTAGTTAAGAGTAAAACTAAATATAAAGCCTATGGAGTAATCTTTAATTGTTTACCAACCCGTGCTGTTCATTTAGATCTAATTGAGGGTTATAGTGCATAGGACATCCTTCATAGGCTCCGTAGATTGGTATCACTCCGAGGATGTCCTAAAGTGATATATTCTGATATGGGTACACAGTTAACTGCTGCTGATAAGGAACTAAAAAATGCAACAGAGATTTGTAAGATAAAGTGGATATTCAATGCATTTGCTGATACAACTTAGCAAAATCGAGTCAGTGAGAGTCTTATAAAAATCTGTCAAAAGGAGTTTGACCATGGCTATTGGTGATAACATTTTAACTTTCAGTAAATTACAAACCACCCTTTATAAAAACGCAAATTTACTAAATGATAGACCCATTGGTATAAAACCCGGCTGCGATCCCGTACTAGGAAGGTATCTTTGCCTAATGATCTTTTGCTTAGGCGTACACAAAATGCAGTCCGTAAAGGAGAATTTGAATGCTTCCCTAGTGGCGAATCAAGATTGAAAATCCATAAAGGCATTTCCGATACTTTTGGAGAAAATGGATGCTTTACTTTTTCCCCACTATGATAATACGTCAAAAATGGCATGTAGGAAAGCGTAACTTACAAGTAGGTGATCTTGTATTGTTTCAGTATAGTAATGTGGTGCTGGGTAATTGGAAGTTAGCGAAAGTCTTGTTGGCATATAAGGGTAAAGATGGGAAAGCTAGAAATGTCACACAGAGGTACAAACCAATGCAGTCTGATATGATATAAAAGGGAGAGAGGGATGTAATTGTGAAACAATGTGCTCATAGAATTTTAGTAATTTTGCCCATCGAGGAACGTCTCGATCTACCATACTTTAAAATTAGTATTTATTTGTCTGGTTATTTAAATTAAAAGAATCAGATTTGCCTTGACATCCATATGATGGTCAGAGATTTAGTATTGTTGGTGTTGTAGTGTATCATTATAATTATATAATGATAACTGTTAATGACTGGCCATGTATGGTTAATATAGTCTGTGAATATAAAATTCATTTGTTTACACATGCGCATTAGAGACTACTGGTAAAGGTGGCCAGGAGGGTGGCTGTTTTCGTACATACTGGTTGAGATTTGTGGAGGCGATGGTCAGGTGATCATGACCCGGGTATTACTTGGTTTATTGCTAAGGTATATTTATATCTATATAATGGAATTGAATTTATTGCTAGCTGCTATATTTTTAAAAAAATTTGTTATCACTGGACATGTTTAAATTTTTAATCAATCTGCTTAATGGTGGAATTGTGGGATTGAACACTGATGTATTGGCTGGAACATTTCTTTTTTTTTATTTTAGGTTGAATTCTGATCTAATAAAAGACTTGATGCAACAACATGCTTGGTGACCTGGCGAAACACTTATAAAAGGAATTCATAACACCTATCAAACATATCAGATCCAGATTGATAACAAACACTGAAAATGAGGATTGATTTGAAATCCAAGCAGTGGTAAGAAAAGATAGTCTTCAATACTGTTTACTTTCCACATTGTTCATGAATATATGCATGAAACCTCAAAATCCATATGAGGATATAACTAATGATATAATATATGCTGATGACCATGAAGTTGTAGCTGAAACTATAGAGGACCTCCAACAGATATTGAAAAGCTCGAATAACATGCCAACATCAAAGGGCATGAAGATTAGCAAAGGAAAATTAATATTATGTTCTTGTCCAGAACATTGACAGATATTTAGGACATCTTTTTAGTGATCATAATGAAACTGGGCTGGAAATAACCAATATGCTGCATATATTCAATAATAACTTGTAACAGGTATATCCACTGTTAAAAGATGTGAACATCGCCAGAAGGGAGATACGCTTAAATACATTTCCCTACTACCTACTGCCATGAGTCTTGGACATTAAAATCAAGGACTAGAGGCCATCTCATGGCAGCAGACTTGAAGGTACGGGGTACTGATATTGATAAAAAGTTTCTAAAGATTAGATGAATTTTGATGTGAAAAAAAAAATAGGAGAGAACCAGTATTAGAGCGTATTTTTGACAAATTAAAAAGGACATCTTCGTTGGTGTGGACATATCAAAAGAATGGAAGCTGAATGATATCCAAGACATTTCATTGAAGGTAAAAGACCCGTTTGTAGGCGGAAGATGAGGTAGATGAAAATTATTGAGAGACGAGTGAGAAAGAGAGGTGTGAATTTACAGAAGATTGAAGGGAAAATATATGAAGATTGTCACCACTGGACACAATTTCTGAATCAAGGTGAAAAAAAATGCTTGAAAAGCCGAACTGTGTCTAGTGAGAAAAGGGAGAAATTACCACGAAACAATAAAAAAAATGACCCATGATGACATTTTCAATGAAATGTAATCTACTGTGCTTAACACCAAAATAACCTAGCATATTAAGTAGCTTATATCCCAAGCCAACTAATTTATAAGAGGGTTTAGGTAGAGTATTGGAAACATTTTTGTCTGACGATCTGATGGAGTAAGTTTTGAGACCATTAGTGACTACAGCCTCAGCATCCTTGTGATTAGGGAATTGTTTAGTTTATCTGTTTTTTTTTTGGGGGGGGACATAAATCTACATACTGGTATAGAAAGGCTGGCCATCTAAAGACTATATAATGATAGTGAGGAGATTCCGATTGAAAAATTAATTAGACAGGAATAACTCCATCCTTTAAATTATTCACAGCGTTCGTATAATTAAAAAGAATATATATATATATATATATATATATATATATACATCGGAAAAATGTAGGAATTGCCATTAATGGAGAATACCTTAACAACTTTAGATATGCAGATAGCATAATTTTCTTTAATGAATCATGCCAACATTGCGCAAATGCAGGGACAACATTTAGGAAAAATGGATGAATCTCTAGAGATTATTAATAAATATACGTACTTAATGTAGAGATTAGGTTAAGTGTTTCTCCAAGGACATGCGACTGAAATTTAAAGAAAGATAAGAATTTGATAAAGAGCTTTTGCTAAACGAAATGAGTTTATGGTAAGTAAAATAACACTTTCTCTAAAAAAAGTATTTAATAGCAGGGTCTTACCAAAATTATATAATGCATCGGGAATTTGGAGCCTTACTAATACCTTAGAACAAAAGCTAGATACAACTAAATGAGTCATGAGAAGAATATAGATTGAGATAATACTATATATATATATATATATATATGTATATATACATATATATATATATATATATACATATATATATATATATATATACATATACATACGTACAGTATATATATATATATATATATATCTATACATATATATATATATATATATATGTAATATATGTATATATATATATATATATAAATATATATATATATATATATATATATACAGAGAGAGAGAGAGAGAGAGAGAGAGAGAGAGAGACCAAACATTCAAATCGATATTTACACTTGTATGAAAAGTTGTATGGACTCTTTGGTCACTGCTGTTTTATCAAAAACCCATAGTCCAAAAAGAGACATAACAATATTGGGCTTTTTAAAATATACGTTTTTTAAAGTTAATATATGATCACTAACATTTATAGGGGTAGTGCATAGTGTTTCTTCACTTAAACCGAGATCGTCGGAACAAATTCGAATACCCCCACCTTACAAAAAAGGCCATCCTCACCTTATTTGTAATCCCATCTATTCCTGATAAGTTATTGCAATGCAGTTAATACACTTTTGGAGATTTTCTTAATTCGGTGTAAAACTTTTTGCAAAGTCCTTATGAAAAGAATTACAAAAAAAAAAAAAAAGAAAAAAAAAAGCAAATAGCCCTGATAAGAAGCCAAGATCATAATACAACTCATTTGGTATTTACGACTGATTGTTAACGTATGAATTCCAAGTATAGCAGTTTGCTCCTAAACCTTTAGGCCTAACAATATCTCTCCAAAAACACATTGTTTCTCCAATATCAAAATAGAATACGAGGTCCCAATCTTTCTGTTATAAAATGACTACTATCGTTTCCAGAGGCCGTGTAATAGTGTTTTTTCCCAAATATCTAACAAATCGGCTTATGAATTTCCATGAAACTACAGCAATGAATGTTTCAAACATTGTCCTAGTTTTTGGTGGTACAATGAATTGACAGATGTGCTTAATTAACCCGTTTACTCTTAGAAAAAAAGAGGAACTTCTTCCCTTCCTTCAGAGCGTTTCGAAGAAGTGTTATTTAATCACGTAACTGTGACGCAGAGGTTCCCCCTACCCTACTTCGGTATTTACACCTATGGCTATCCTAGTACTCCCCCCCCCCCCCTCCCTTCTTACCTTCTTTCCTTCATTCCATTGTTACTAGGCTACCGAGTAAATCCGTTAGGAAAGACTGTTTACTGCACATATAAAATGTGCCGGAAGAGCAATAAAATGTGTTATGGTGGTAGATAATGATTAGATGGTTAACACAAATTATCAAACATAATAGAAGAGGTTTAAAACAGGGGTGTGGAATTGAACTGAGAGATATTCCACTCGGACTCCTACAAATTTTATATTTGCGACAAAAAAATTAAATAATATAAAAAAATGAAATAAAAACATTGGTAGAAATAGAAAACATTTTTTTTTCTTGTGAGTGATGATGGGTAAAATGTATAAGTGTCCATTTCTTGTTTTTTTTTCATCCCTCATAAATCTATGGTTTCCAGCAATTGGTGATAACATTATTTTGGAAAAGAAAGGCTAATGAATACTTTGATACGAGTATATCAGCTTGGCATGTACACAATGTCAATGGATTTCTCAAATTAAGGTTGATTGGTTCATTAATTGAAGTGTGGTATAATTCCAATGATATTTGTCACATACCTTTTAAGTAACAAAAATAGGTACTGGTACTTATAACTTAAATAAATATATAAAACTATAGGTTGAAATATAATAAATTTTATATATGCATGAACACACACACACACACACACACACACATATATATATATATATATATATATGTGTGTGTGTGTGTGTGTGTGTGTGTGATTTCAAAATTTATCAAATGGCCGATGTCAATGCCCTTATATGAAACATCTTTTAGAAGTCTACCTTCTAAGGAATTAAAGCTACTCTCTCTGGTGAAATTGATATGATAAATTATATCAAACAATGCTCTCCGTCATTTTCTTCCTGGCAATTGATGTATCGAGTAACCTGTGTTGTATGAAAGAATGAGTCCTACGGCTTAACTTAAAGAAAACTATATTTCTATTGCTTTACCAACACTCACTTCATGTGCGAAGTGCAGGGTTAGCATGGCTTCTTTCGTCTCCTGTCATAAGTCTCATTCTTGATCTTCAATGTAAGTAAGTGGGTAAGATATAAAACGTTGGTCTTGTGTTTAGGTGGTCTAAAGTCACGAATCACATTACCAAGTATGCTGAACTTTTACTGACAAAGAATTTCTTATTACTTGGGGTAGGTCATATGTCAATTATCTATGGAGTTGAACAGGCGTTTAAAAATTCGGGGGATGGGAGGTACGGGGAAGAAACGTTATAACAACGTCACTGAGGGACGTCATCACTTTTGCGAATGTGTGGGTGGCTAAGACTGGCTTTAGCCTCATTTTCTTAAGTAAAAAAGTTAATGAAACGTAATTGGCAATGCACAGTATTTCCCAAAATTAGGCCATTGTATGAAGCGCTCCCGGCTTTGATATCATTGAAATCCATCAGTTATTTTAGGAGTTATTTAAAAAAAAACACTATTACATGGCCTCTGGAAACGATAGTAGTTCTATATTATATCATTATTTTTCTAATACATTTATTTTCCTATTATTCTCCTGGTTGCTATACCGAACGGACCCTCAAGGGATTCTTTGACACCTAAGGAACCTTAGGGCCACTACCAAGACTTCAGCCCCAACCTCCTATGGCCTTGAGACTTCCCGTGGGCATGCAGTTTCTCAGAAGGAAATCCTTTCTTGCTTTATGGTCATGTTAGAGGTTACCAGGAGTTTTTTTTGTGTTAAAGTACATACTAATGAGATTTTTTATTATTCATCAAAAATGACATCGGATTAAGAATTTTTCAGCAACGAGATAACAAATTTACAGTAAACAATAAGCATCCTATTCCATATATTGAGACGGTTATCAAAATCAAACTTTAATATTGAAAGAGAAGACAGTATCTTTTCTACACGTTTGATTAAAGAAAAAAAAAGTAAAACTTCATGTCTCTTTTGGTGTTTGAAAATTATTTATGGCAGTTTTTCAACATAGGAAATTTTGCTTATCCATCTTCTATCAACATCGTTCAAGATACTTCTTAGGTTTTCTTAATGTTCAGCCTATGTTTGAATAGTACTTTGTTCACAATTTTTCAACCTGAAGTACGTTGACTGTTTACATCAAAGTGTAAATTATGCTAAACCCTCTTCTATTAACTTTGTTCAAGTACGCTTTTTTATTCAGAACCCTTACCTACCATATTTTCTTTCAGTTCATTTAGCTTCATCAACTCTCAATGAAACATAAGCTTCAGGATTGGAAAGAAAAAGATGTCCTATTACTTACTTTTCAATTATCTTCTAAGGATTTTTTTTTTTATTTTACTTTTGTGTGCTTAAATTATATGGTTTGATCCTTTTTTAACGTGAAACAAGGGGTTGAATTTAATTGAATAGTTTGGATTCAATATTCTATAAAACTAGTTCTCTATGTTATCAATATTATATAATCAAGGCTGTACCGAATTACAAGGAATTAAAAAATCAAAAGTTGAATAATGCTTAGGTTTCTCTATATCTGTACTTTTATGTTTTAAATGTCAACTAATTTACTAACAAATTAGAAATTCATGTGTTTACGCACAATTATACAGTACATTCACAGAATAGTTGTCAATGTGCATTATTTTTTTTTAACGTCTAAATCGTAATTAAAAAGTATTTATTCCTCAAAAAAGAATATTTTCTCTGCATAAAATGGCTAATCCACAAACTCAGCACTAGAATTTCAAGGATTCCTGCCTATTTGCAGAAACGTTTTCCATCAAATATTGGAGTAAGAACTGAGAGAAGCGACGTGCAATGTCTTAAGCAAACATCACTAAACGATATACAAACAAATCGTAATAGACAAAGAATAAAAGGAATAAAATTGTAAGATTCAATATCCACATTATAGAAATTTCTAACATAGTTTACATGCTTCTTCACAAACTTTTTCGATTCTGTATGAGAAGATGAATTTAATTTGAATTACAACTTTTTAGTGTCCTTTCTCTCATTGAAAAAATAAATAAATGATATGGATATTCACCCATAAGTCTGTATACAAAAAGAATGAGTCAATTATGCGTTAAGGGAGCTGTAATCAGTATGATGAATGCATGAAACATTTTTTATAGAATTAATTGTTTTTGAGGGTCTAATTTTGTTTTTTATCTATAAGTTAATAGTTGGGGATCGTTGCATGATTTGATGATTTTGTAATTTG
>NC_090734.1:30886518-30906518 GCF_036898095.1 Palaemon carinicauda | reverse complement strand
TTTTATTGAACAATATCCAAGTTTCACTCATTCAATATCAGTTCTTCATTTTTGTTTTTTCTCCTTTAATCTTCTATCATCTTTACCCATTCCTCCTATGATTAACTAGATAATAGTTTATCCTAAAAAAACATAATGATCAATAACATTTGAGTAACAGCTGAAGATTCATTGAAATCAAATATCGAATAAAATCGAACTACCTGTTATTTAAAAAAGTGAGTCTAGACACCCCACTTATCTCGCTGAGTGAAAAAAACCTTAAGTTTTGTTCTTTTTAGTTGAGCTCATTTGAAAATAGTTATTTTCGGGTGTCATGATAAACCTCTATAATAAAGGTAATAATGTTAGCTTGATAAACACATACACATGGGATTATATATATATATATATATATATATATATATATATATATATATATATATATATATATATATATATATATATATATATATATATATATATATAGCAAAAAACGCCAACGGCGGTCGGGCTGTAGCACGCGCACACCTCCCCCCGCCCAACATCCGAGGAAAAGGAAACATAGGAAGAGGGAGATGAGGGAGTTCGATGACCCCCTGCATGACATCACAAGCAGTATCTGAGGAAGCAGTGGTGACAGACGTGAAAGAGCAGGCACTGGGTCCTCCATTGGTAACTGGGATCTCACCCCCGCAGCACTAGGGAGCAGTGGCATTACAGCTGAGGTCATTGGCCTGTGCCCCATATCTCGTAATGGCCGTCTATGAGTATCAGCAGTTAGGATCAACCTGCAAGATAGATCCATTAGAGCGCTGATCGACAAAGGAGCCAGTGTTTCACTGAATGAAAAATGATTTTCATCAAACCTACTACAGTCGGCGGCATTCATCGTTCTTGAAACGCCAGGAGGAAATAAACTACACATAAACCATACAACACTCTTCCAATTTAAGGTGGGGTCTCTGAAGTTTAGGCATGATTTTTTTGTCTTTCCCCCCTTGGGAATTCCAGGAATCGTGGCTATTTTAGGAATTGATTTTATCTCTAATAATCAATTTTGCATTTGGGGGGGGGGGGAAAGATATAATAACAGTAAAAGCAGGAGGGTACATTTCACCGATAGAAAGTCATGAGAGAATAAGCGCATGTGCGGGTTCAGAGAGACATTCAATTAAGGTAACAGCTGTACCTGAGAGAGAAGTGATTTCTCCCCAGACACCTACGAGAATATCAGAAACCCTTTTCACCCTCTTGCGGAAGGAACCAAGGTCGTTGTTAAACCCAATGACAACTTGGCCCATATGATATTAGAGTACTTTACAGAAATGAAAGAGAACAGTGCTGATATAACGATAGTTATTTTATCAAATAAAAGAGTTGTTTTGGGAAGTGATTCTGTGTGTGAATTAGAGTTATGTGAAATTCCTTATAATGGGATGTTTGAAGCCACAACTTGAGCCCGCATAGACGAACATACTCAAAATTTGATTATGCAAGCCCGAAAAGTATGTCCATCTGAATATCAACATGTAGTTAGTGACATTGTCAATAATTATTCCGACGTAATAGCAATTTGAGATGAGCCAACCAGGAGGATTGATCAATTTCCCTTTAACATTGATACTGGGCAGGCGGAGCGTTCAGGTCAAGGCCTTATAAGGTACCCATTCATTTCCAGGGAGAGATAAAAAGGGAAGTTGATAAATTAAGGGAACAAGGGATAATCGAAGAGAGCTAACTCGGTAAGATTGTGTTAATTATAGGAAGTTGAATGCAGTCACTAAGGATAATGCATATCCATTGCACTTGATCGAAGAATCGCTTGTGAAAATAATGGATAGTAAATATTTTACAACTGTTGCTTTTAAATCTGAATAATATCAAATACCCCTTCAGGAAGACAGTAAATGTAAAAGGCCATTTATAGCTAACGATCAACCATTTTAGTTTAATTTTCTTCATTTCGTTGTTAAAAATGTTCCAAGTCATTTCTCTACAGTAATGATGGCGGTTTTGTTGCCTTTAATTGGCCATAACGTTCTTGTTTATTTAGACAATATCATAATTACAGGTAAACAGCCGAAGAACATAATAATAATTTTCATATAGTTTTAGAAGCATTGCGACGTAATGTTAAGAAAGTAAATTTGTTAAAGTGCAAATATTTCTGTAAACAGGTCGAGTTTTTAGGTTATATAATAACCCCAGAAGGTATCCAACCTTGCCCAAGTAAAGTAGCGGTTATTAGAGATTTCCCCAGGCCACGTATCTCTAAGGAAGTAGCTGGGTTCCTAGGGCTTGCTGGGTTTTACCGTAAATTAATGAGATTTTGGAGAGTTAGTGAGACCCTTAGATGCTCTAAAGAAACAAAGAGTAATAAATTAGGAAAGGGAAGAAGAAAGGCCCTTTAGCAATTTGAAAGCTTCCTTAACTAGCAATGAATTACTCACATATCCTAGATTGGATCGCGCGTTTTTAGTGACAACCGATGAGAGTAGTGTAGCTATTGGTGGCTTAGTTTCTCAATGAGATGATAAAGGCAGAGAGCGACCCAATTGTTTTGCTTTCTGGGCATTGAAAGGGGAAGTAAAGAATTATTGTACATTCGATCGAGAGGCTTTGGCTATTTTTTGGGAACTAGAGAGGCATCGGTTCTCTTTATTAGGTCAGTTGATTGAGTTGTAAAGTGATCATCGTCCCTTACGTGATTTTTATTATAAAAATTATTTGACCTCTCGACAAGCAGGGTGGATTAAAAGATTGTTAGATTTTAATATAAAGGGTATTCACAACATAGAAGGTAAAGCTATCAAGGTAGCTGATGCTCTCCCTAGAGGTGCAGAAATAGGAGTAACAGCTAGGGCACGAAAGAGGAACGCAGAACGTACACAAAATATTGAAGACCACCATCAAAATAGAGAAAATAGAGAACGGGATGGGAATTATCCCAATGGGCATGCAGAAGACGGGGTGAGAGAGAGAGAGAGAGAGAGAGAGAGAGAGAGAGAGAGAGAGAGATCTGAGCGGCAAAAGTGAATATATGTGGGTGGCCGAGGACAAGACCCGGGGTGTCCAGAATGAATGCCCTGATGATGCAGGTTGGTTTGACTTGGGAAGTTGGGACATAAAAGAAGTCAGAGAAGGACTGAAAAAGAAAAAAAGGAATGGATGGAAAGAGTGTAAGCAGTGATTAAGGGGAATCTGAGAGTTATATGTCATTTCTAAATGAGCGTTGTGAGAAGTTTTTTTATAGAAAATTATATCTTATATTGTGCTTACGAGAAGAGGGGAGGGGAATTTTTCGCACAGGTAGTTCTTCCTCCTTCTTTAATTAAACGAGCCTTCCACATTGTACACGCAAGTCCGTACACAGGGCATTTAGGGATTGATAGAACATTAAGGAGAGCATGTGAATCCTTCCTTTGGTTAGTAATGAGAAAATCTATAGAGAATTATGTAAAAGGTTGCCCTGCTTGTAACTGTTTCAAAGAAGATAAAAACACTGTACCAGAAGCCAGAAAGTGGCCTGTGATTCCTGTTAAATTTTATAGAGTGCACATGGATATAGAAGGACCAATTCCTACTGGGTTAACACAACATAAATATATGTGTATTTGTGGATGCATTTACTCGGTACACTCATACTTACGTAATATTGGACAAATCCGCACATTTACTAGCACAGGCACTGTACTCTTTCATTACTAGGTTTGGTTGCCCAAAAATTTTTATAAGCGATAAAGGTCTCGAGTTTATAAATTAGGTGGATAGATCGGTCACGGACTTGATGAAAATTGAAGACTTTTAAGTGACTGCATATATGCCTTCAGCAAATGGCTTAGTGGAATCAAATAATAGGGAACAAGTGTGAATTTTACGTTACTTATTGGGTGATGACTGCCTTCATTGGCACGCCATGCTTCCTATAGCTGAGCTAGCATTGAACATTGAGTGTAATGCTTCGCTCAGGGACATGCCTTTCTACTCAGTGTATGGAGAGGATCCTGTGTTACCATATACAGTACTCATTAATTCGCAACAATTGCCAAATTATTCAACTAAGCAATACCGTGTATATTTTTTACATATATTGAGGAGAGTAATGAACACCACTGAAAGGTTTTTGAAAAGAGCTAATAAAAATCACAACTCAAAGTATGATGGTCGGTTCAAAACCGCATCGGTAATAGTATTTGTGGACGATCGTGTGTATTTGAAACGCAAACTAGAGCCAGCGTATTTGGGTCTGTGCTTAGTAAAGATGGTTAAGTCTAACACAGTTGTGATACAAATCATTGTTAATGGCGCAGTATCTGAACATCATCAGGCACACATACATGTGGTGCCAGAAGAGGTACTTTTCAAAAGGGTACCACCAGACTCCTACATAAGTGACATCCCTCGAGTTGATGAGTAAAAAAAATTTTCTTCCTTTTCTGTTGCTGTTGTTTGAATAGACCTCATTTCTTCTTTTGGCAGGATTTAAATAGACTTGATGATAATAAGGTGTTCTTATATTGATGTTTAATGTATACATAAAATATGGTAATTTTGCTGCGTGCGGCAATATGTATACCATCGCTGAGTGAACCTAAAATCAATCAGTGGTTAAATAGGTCGAGTAAGATCCGTCAGGCGGATGCTGTATTATTCATGTATTTATATGATTCCTGGTTGCTGGGGCCAGGGCAGTTCCCAAATGACAAGTGGGTGCAGGATTAAAGTTCAGCTTTGAGGATAGGTAGTGTTAGAGAATGTGTAGAAGTGAATACGTTATATGTTATAGGAGGAGGGCGGGAAGATGAATGATTTTTTTGGTTACTGGCCACCGGTTGAAAGTTGCAAGTACAAGTGTTGTGTTGATTTAATTAAATGGCGAAACAGTGGTGGTGAGCTGTGTTGCAAAATTGGGCCGTAAACCCGGACAAGTAAAATCGAGGGATGAAAGAATATCTATTCCTACCCCTGTCCCGCCCAAAAAGCCCATATTGCCCACAACCAGGGAGAGGTTTTTGTTGAGGTTGTACAAAACTGATGTTAAGATTTTTTTTTTCACTTTGGGTATTCTGTATTTTACTCCAGAGGTCTTAAAAAGAAATGAGTGGAATTATTTTTATTGTATAGTGAAAATTTTTTCAGGCATTATCACAGTTTTTTTTTTTGGGGGGGGGGGAAATTTATTATATTGTGGCTGATTTCTATATATATGTATATATATATATATATATATATATATATATATATATATATATATATATATATATATATATATATATATATATATATATATATATATATATATATATATATATATATATATATATATATATATATATATATATATATATATATATATGTTTCATTTCTGTTTAGTACATGCCATGCCTCTTCCGGCTTGGAGTGTTCTCCATATATCACAGACTGGTGTGGGCGAGAGCGCACCTCCTCCCAGAGTGAGGAGCTTGGGAGGTGAGTAATGTCCTAATTCGTGTATATAGATATGTGTTGTACGTCAAGGTAAAGAAAGTCAATATTCTTGAGTATTCCACAAAAACCTATTTCACAGCATGTTATTCCAAAGATTGCATTTTGGTAGCGAAGGAAGTTTATTTTTTTTGGGCGCTCAAGTTGGTAAGTATCTCATTTAAGAGGGTAGCTGTGTACATGTACTTACGAACGAACCTTTTGTAATAAAAGAAAAATACCCATATTCCGACGGCTATTTATCCGTCTACACGGCTCATATATATATATATATATATATATATATATATATATATATATATATATATATATATATATATATATATATATATATATATATATATATATATATATATATATATATATATATATATATATATATATATATATATATATCCATCCATATACCAAAGGCACTTCCCCCAATTTTGGGGGGTAGCCGACATCAACAAGAACAAAACAAAAAAGGGGACCTATACTCTCTATGTTCCTCCAGCCTAACCAGGGACTCAGCCGAGTTCAGCTGGTACTGCTAGGGTGCCACAGCCCAACCTCCCACATTTCCACCACAGATGAAGCTTCATACTGCTGAGTCCCCTACTGCTGCTACCTCCGCGGTCATCTAAGGCACCGGAGGAAGCAGCAGGGCCTACCGGAACTGCGTCACAATCGCTCGCCATTCATTCCTATTTCTAGCACGCTCTCTTGCCTCTCTCACATCTATCCTCCTATCACCCAGAGCTTTCTTCACACCATCAATCCACCCAAACCTTGGCCTTCCTCTTGTACTTCTCCCATCAACTCTTGCATTCATCACCTTCTTTAGCAGACAGCCATTCTCCATTCTCTCAACATGGCCAAACCATCTCAACACATTCATATCCACTCTAGCCGCTAACTCATTTCTTACACCCGTTCTCACCCTCACCACCTCGTTCCTGACCCTATCTACTCGAGATACACCAGCCATACTCCTCAGACACTTCATCTCAAACACATTCAATTTCTGTCTCTCCATCACTTTCATTCCCCACAACTCCGATCCATACATCACAGTTGGTACAATCACTTTCTCATATAGAACTCTCTTTACATACATGCCCAACCCTCTATTTTTTACTACTCCCTTAACTGCCCCCAACACTTTGCAACCTTCATTCACTCTCTGACGTACATCTGCTTCCACTCCACCATTTGCTGCAACAACAGACCCCAAGTACTTAAACTGATCCACCTCCTCAAGTAACTCTCCATTCAACATGACATTCAACCTTGCACCACCTTCCCTTCTCGTACATCTCATAACCTTACTCTTACCCCCATTAACTCTCAACTTCCTTCTCTCACACACCCTTCCAAATTCTGTCACTAGTCAGTCAAGCTTCTCTTCTGTGTCTGCTACCAGTACAGTATCATCCGCAAACAACAACTGATTTACCTCCCATTCATGATCATTCTCGTCTACCAGTTTTAATCCTCGTCCAAGCACTCGAGCATTCACCTCTCTCACCACTCCATCAACATACAAGTTAAACAACCATGGTGACATCACACATCCCTGTCTCAGCCCCACTCTCACCGGAAACCAATCGCTCACTTCATTTCCTATTCTAACACATGCTTTACTACCTTTGTAGAAACTTTTCACTGCTTGCAACAACCTTCCACCAACTCCATATAACCTCATCACATTCCACATTGCTTCCCTATCAACTCTATCATATGCTTTCTCCAGATCCATAAACGCAACATACACCTCCTTACCTTTTGCTAAATATTTCTCGCATATCTGCCTAACTGTAAAAATCTGATTCATACAACCCCTACCTCTTCTAAAACCACCCTGTACTTCCCAGATTGCATTCTCTGTTTTATCCTTAATCCTATTAATCAGTAGTCTACCATACACTTTTCCAACTACACTCAACAAACTAATACCTCTTGAATTACAATACTCATGCACATCTCCCTTACCCTTATATAGTGGTACAATACATGCACAGACCCAATCTACTGGTACCATTGACAACACAAAACACACATTAAACAATCTCACCAACCATTCAAGTACAGTCACACCCCCTTCCTTCAACATCTCAGCTTTCACACCATCCATACCAGATGCTTTTCCTACTCTCATTTCATCTAGTGCTCTCCTCACTTCCTCTATTGTAATCTCTCTCTCATTCTCATCTCCCATCACTGGCACCTCAACACCTGGAACAGCAATTATCTCTGCCTCCCTATCATCCTCAACATTCAGCAAACTTTCAAAATATTCCGCCCACCTTTTCCTTGCCTCCTCTCCTTTTAACAACCTTCCATTTCCATCTTTCACTGTCTCTTCAATTCTTGTGCCGGCCTTTCTTACTCTCTTCACTTCTTTCCAAAACTTGTTCTTATTCTCTTCATATGACTGACCCAGTCCCTGACCCCACCTCAGGTCAGCTGCCCTCTTTGCCTCACGTACCTTGCGCTTTACTTCCACCTTTTTCTCTCTATATTTTTCATACTTCTCTATACTATTACTCTGCAGCCATATATATATATATATATATATATATATATATATATATATATATATATATATATATATATATATATATATATATATATATATATATATATATTTATATATATATATATATATATATATATATATATATATATATATATATATATATCTGCATATATATATATATATATATATATATATATATATATATATATATATATATATATATATATATATATATATCTGCATATACATATGCATATATATATATATATATATATATATATATATATATATATATATATATATATATATATATATATATATATATATATATATATATATATATATATATATATATATATATATATATATATATATATATATATATATATATATATATATATATATATATTTATATATATATATATATATATATATATATATATATATATATATATATATATATATATATATATATATATATATATAAACATGTACATATATACATACACCCTGTACATATATATATATATATATATATATATATATATATATATATATATATATATATATATATATATATATATATATATATATATATATATATATATATACATATATATAAAATACTCTTCGCCATTATTATTCATTATAAAATAAAGGCCTCAGATAAGCTCTCCCTATACCATCTTTTTATGGTTTTCCTATGTCAATTTCTAAAAAGAATAAATCTTAGTTTTACAATCGATCATTTTCTCTTTCTTTCCCTACTCCATTTAAAATGACTAGGAACGTGTTATGTTATTCTTATTTTTCATCAATCATCTGTCTCTAGTTTTATTCCCTTCATCAATGTTTCCGTAGTTCTTTGGATTTTAAGTAGTGCATGTTTTAAGGATTTAATAAAAGGTAATTTTTTTATGCATAAGTTAATACTGGTAGTACTATCTGATCAAATACTTTTCGCTTTATTTAAAGTGAAAATTTACCATTCTTAATCTCATTTTCTTTACGAGGAGCTCTCCATTCTATGCTAATTATTGTAATTTCGTTTTCATCTACTATGGAGAAACCTCATGTTTGTCCTAAGTACACACAGCCATCACCCACTCTTTGCGTGGGTTAGATAACAGACATGCATGAAAAGCACGATTTTGCTAATATTTGCTGCCCTAGGTTAAGATAACTCCTAACCAAACAACTCACTGCCCATTGCTCACGCTTGTATAATGAACATTCTAAATGCCTAATGCCGTTTTTACTTGATTTCTCACAGTATCAGTAATTTGTAATTAAATGAAGACATATCAGTAAATGAACAGTACATTTAAACACATGTACACTACTAACTGGATACCATAAGCTTACAGTACACTAAAAAACACTACATTAGTCACTGCCCTGACCGGAACTATAATTTTCCGCAGTAGTTATCTTACACTCCAACTATAACACGAAAACACTGTTGTTCCACTCTAGTAATGCAGTATAACACTCTTTGATACTCTGGTGTATATTACTGTAATATATGTACAGTAATGTCACTACAGTAAAGCTGAACTGTACTGTAACTATTCCAGGTTTTCGTTCGAATGACTAAATTTAAGATAAACAACAATATACTTTACTGCAATAATGTACTGTACACTATGTATATAATTTACGACTAACTAAATGCACATATTTCATAAAACGACTGCTAACGGTGTTTTGATAAAGTTCTATGCAGTCTTGAAGCGTTAATCCACTCCTGATGTGTTAGCATCGTCTCTTTCATAGCACTTTAGGGAATCACATAACTACAGCATATTACCCCATACATATAAACTCTCTCCAGGAGTCTAGCTTATACTGATGTATATAAGTACTTCACCTTTTCTACACGAAAACAGGATTCTGCTGAAACGGGACCAAAGGATGATATTCATACACAAGGAGAGACGAGGGAAGACTAAGACAAATGGACAAGCAGGGGTGGTGCAATTTCTAATATTGAATATGTCCTATGTGAACAGAAAAAAAAAGTGCTAAATAATTCTTAAAATTTAACAATACTGAAGGTGAAATTGTCCCAATGGGTTAGGAAGACAGACTCTAGAAGGCACTCAGTTTATAACATTAAACATTATCAGTGGGAAATTAATTATATGTTATGCTGGAGTAAAATAGCAAAACCTTGCCAGACAGTAAAAACACTCTTCATTCCAAAAAGAATGTACTAAATCAAGCACAAAACCCTCTCAAAAAGCAATAGGTTAGAAGGTGTTCAAATGGCAACTATAATGACAAGTGAAAATGAGATTGGATGTTCTTCTGCTAAGAGAAATTTCCAATATAATTTTCTGTAAACGTTGTATATTATGAACACTGTCTACAAGTACACACGGCACATGTGTAATCTGTATAATTTCACATCTAAGATTTTGAACAGTTTTTAGTATCACCTTGGTGCAATTGCTTAAAAGGTATTGCACTGGAAGATGTCAACACATTTTCACCCTACTTGATAGTCCCAATCAATTCACTGTTCATCACAGTACTAGACGACAAGTTTTCATACACTACCTGCCACCACCACATAATTCTTCAATTCATGCACTTGCTTTGCATAATATTTGTAGAACACTCTGAATGACTTCCAACCAGTATATGAGCGAAGATGCTCAAAGTTCCTATACTGAAAAAAGTTCAGTGTTGAAGCAATTTTCTTTGGATCATGACCTGCTTGTGTACTCTCGGGATCCACTCTGCGAATTCTTCAATTCATACACTTGCTTTGCATAATGTTTTTAGAACACTCTGGATGACTTCCAACCAGTATATGAGCGAAGATGCTCAAAGTTCCTATACTGAAAAAAGTTGTGTTGAAGCAATTTTCATTGGATCATGACCTGCTTGTGTATTCTCAGGATCCGTTCTGTGAATGAAGTATGTGAGCTTCGCCCTCAGTTGTTTTAGGGATAAGTTTGATCCTGAAGTTTCTCCTTTAAAGAGCTGTCCTCCCCTGAAATCTAAAGCGCTTCGAAGATACACCTTTAGACATTTTACTGGACACAAAGACACATCTTCCTTCAAAGGGTAGATTCTCCAGGACCCCATCTCTTAGTGGGTAGCTCGTTTTTGGCGAAAAATGTTGGATCAGAAAAAAAATTCAGTTTTCCCACTTTTGTGAACTGAATATGGTCTTCATTTCTGGATAGTGCCACTATTTCACTAACTCTAGCCCCTTAGGCTATAGCGAAGAGGAAAATAACTTTTTTAGTTAGATCCTTTATAGAACAATCTTCATTGTTCACGGTTGAAGCATAATGCAGGACCTTGTCCAAGGACCATGAAATGTGCTTCGGAGGGGTTGCAGGCCTAAGTCTACCATATGCCTTCGGGATCTTGTTAAAGATTTCGTTCGTCAGGTCAACTTGGAAGTCTTATAAAAGAGGTCTAGTCAGGGCCGACTTACACGTAGTTATCGTGTTGGTTGCCAGACCTTGTGCATAAAAGTGGATGAAGGAGGAGAGACAAAAGTCTATTGAGATTTCTCTAGGTCCTTTTGCTTTAACAAAAGCAACCCACTTTTTCCAAGACGATTCATACTGTCTTCTGGTTGACTTGGACTCGTACTCTTCTAAGAAGTCTATACTGCCTTTTGAGAATCCAAATCTTTTCTTAACTGCTAAGGCAAGAAGTGAAGGTGAAGGTTTTGGGTTCTCTGTGAGGAAGCGAAGACAGTTGAAATAGTGCTGGGTTCGGTAGAGGGACCAGCCTCAGCTTCAGTTCCATTATCAGAGGGAACCACTTGCTTTTAGGCCACTTGGGAGCCACTAGAGCTGTCGTTCCTTGGAAGGATCTTAGCCAGTTGAGGACCTTCAGCAGGAAATTGGTCAGAGGGAACAGGTAAATCTGGTTCCATTTGTTCCAATCGCTGGACATGGCGTCCGTCGCCTCCGCTAGAGGGTCCTTGTATGGGGATACATATCGAGGTAATTTCTTGTTGTCGCTCGTCAAAAAGAGGTCGATCTGCAATTCCGGGACTTGTTTTAAGATGAAGAAGAATGAGTCTGCGTCTAGGGACTATTCTGACTCTATCGGCTTGAGCCTGGATAGAGCTTCCGCCTTCACATTGCGGAACCCTTGAAGGTGAACTGCTGATAAGTGCCATCTCTTCTTTTCCACCAGACAGAAGATGGCCAATATCACATGGTTTATATGGGGCGATCTCGAGCTTTTGTCGTTTCAGACATCTCATTATTACTTTGCTGTCCAAGATCAGCTAGCTGTTGGGCTGATCTGCGAGGGGAGAGTTATTTCAACAACAAGAGGATGGCCATGGCCTCCAAATGTTGATATGAAAGGTTTTGAACAGAGAAGACCAAGTCCTTTGGACTTTCCTTTGATGGGAGTGACCTCCCCATCCTTCCGTCGAGGCATCCATGTGGATGGTTATCGATGGTGGAGGTTGTTGTAAAGGCAAAGTCCTCTTTAGGTTCTTGGCCTTTGACCATGGCTTGAAAAGTGATTGTAGTAAGGTCAGTATCAGTCTTTTTAGATCTCTTTGAGCGTTTGATGCGTATCTTCTCCAGACTCCTGAAGCATCTTTCAGCAGTACTCTTAGCACTGGGTCTGTCACTCCTGCAAACTGGAGAGAGACCAGTACTCTTTCCTGAGGGCGTCTTTAGATCCTGACGGATTTCAGTAGTCTCTTGACAGATCCCGTAATCTCTCTCCTCTTCCCTGAGGGAATGGAGAGGCGGTGTGACTTCAAGTTCCAATGGATTCCCAGCCATTGAAACCCCTGAGCTGGAGAGAGTCGAGACTTCTTAAAGTTCATCTTGAATCCCAGATGTTCCAGGAACTGGATCACTTTCTTGGATGCTTACAGACAAGCCGGCCTGGATGTTGCCCATACCAGCCAGTCGTCCAGGTCTATTGAGACTGTGTATGCCCCTTTTTGGTAGCAGGGTCCTTATGTGCTGAAGGGTTAACATCCTGAACTTGCTGTTCTCGATGAACTTGTTGAGTGACAACATGTCCAGAATGACTCTGAGTTTGTCCAAGTCCTTCTTGGGAACACAAAAAAGGCCTTCCCTGGAATTTGATGGACTTTGCCCTCCTTATTACCCTTTTGCTCAATAGTTCTAGGTTATATTCTTCCCATGAGGAGGTGGAGTGTTTGAAGAATTGAGGAAATGATGGTGGAGGCTTGCTCCAGCTCCATCCAAGTCCGTTCTTGATTAGGCTGTGGGCCCAAGGATCGAATATCCAACGATCCTGAAATATACGGAGCCTTAAGGATATTCGTGCCAGGAGTTGGAATTCTGAAGACCTAAAGGTAAATTCTCTGGGAATATCACTGCAGCCAAATATCCCTGAGAAAGCTACCAATAGGAACCTTCCATTAGGTCTACATGGCTTGAGCCCATATATATATATATATATATATATATATATATATATATATATATATATATATATATATATATATATATATATATATATATATATATATATATATATATATATATATATATATATATATATATATATATATATATATAAGTAGTAATAAAGTTATACATCATCAAGTACACCCCTGGCCATGGCTGCTCAGCCAGAAGTATGAACCTCCCCCCTCTCTAAAGTTTGTTTCCAATTACCTAGAAATATGTTATTATTTAAAGGTTTTTGGTTACAAAAATTTACTTCAAGGTTATTTACTTTGTTTATCAACAATGGGTTTCTATTTTTTTTGTTAACGTTCATTGTAGTAATGAGGTATGTTTTTATATGTGTCTTATAACCCGGAAGTGTTCTACTATTTAAAGGGATTTGTGTTTAAAATACGTATGGTAAGGTCATTTGTTTTCTCTTCATCAACGAAGGGTTTAAATTGTCGAAGTTAACATAAATCGCACAAATGCCGTAAGTTCGTATGCATGTCGTATCATCATGATTGTTGGTTACATGGCAGCTTAGCGATATGATGGGGACCGACTTATCAAAAGTGTCAAACTTTGCGAGGCAATTCTGTAGGTAAATACTTATTAATTTTTTGCTAGGCCCAATCAAATTTAGTCAATGGGGCCCAGTCACGTGACCTCATCAATTATTCCATTGCATTAATAGAGGAAAATACTGCATTTACATGTCTAAGCAAGATGTTTTAATATGATCAATTCAATGAATAAAATCAGAAAAGGATATATTTTAAATCCTTTTTTATTCAATTATCATTCATATTTTGTGAGATATTAGTTTATTGTTTGACAAAACTTGAAAATAAAGACAAAAAGTCATGTCGGGACATTGTAGGGAACCTGCTTCCATATCATAAGTAAACATGACAATTAAACATTAATATGTTTCACAAATATTAGTGTATATAATTGTTTATTCAGCCCCTTGAAGTTTTCAACATTTAGGAAAACGTCTTTTAAGTAAATCTGGCATATACATTGGCACCCGCAACTGATACGGGTATGTGGATATCCATTTATCTATTTGTCACAGCTTTCTTGCACCATCTTTTGCATTGCCGTGACCCTTTCTTGCAACCACATCTGGTGCCACATCCTCTTAGACCTTTGCATGAACATTTCACTACTTGAAGAGTAGAAGGGACTTTTTTTCTCGATGGGGTCATGAATTGATCGAGTGCATTCTACCAAAACTGACTGGTGGTGTTCATCATACTGGCTCTTTCTAAGTTTTTCCACTGTATGGACAGTGTTGGTCACTGACTCATTGATTACATCACTAGTATCCAGCATCAACAGTTCTGCAGTGTCATTCAAGAAAGGATTTGCCATATCACCGATAGTCTTAGCAAGGCTCAAAACTTGCCCTCTTAAGCTCTGTTGAGTTAATACACCATCCTCATGGTGATAGTGCATCTCAGATCCCTCAGGGAAACTTGCTTCAAACTCCTTAAGCATTCTTGATTGTTCAAGTCCTGCAAGCATCCACTTTCAAAATGCTGATGGGTTTTTAGTGAGTCCAACAGCACCACCAGACCCTTTCGCAATATCATTTTTGTTCTGATGGGGACTGGTTGACTGGGATTGCCGCGAATCTGTTTATTGTCTTGAAAACAACCCAATATCCATGTTGTCCAAATTTGTTTCTGATTGTAGGAGAGAGATTTTCCATGGCCCACAGGTATTCAAGCTGAAGAACCAAGGCACCAAGGCTTTCACTGAGTCCACACACAAGCGGAAGTTGGCCTTACGATGAGCACGGATGAAGAGCATGATCAGGAGCTCAAAGTGCAGGAGAGTGTCCCAAAACTGAAACGTTGGTGTTCGGCTGATCATGTCCTGTCTCCAGGTCTCTTTAGCATCTTCAGTGTCAGGTTTACCAGTTCACAAGAATGCATTTTCTTGATGCTTGGCGAAGGTCACAGCACTGACTTGATGTGTTTATCAGGTTCTTGTGAAATGGCAGAAGCGAAAAAAGTAGTATGCGGTTCCAGCGCAAGGAATACCTGCTTGGGTGAGTGCAGCAATCCAACTTGAATATGACAAGTAGTCTCCAATGGTCTTTCACCCTGCCATTTCTATATGGATTCCTACAAACATGATGGCATACTGGTCTTCTCAATGAGTCTGTGGCAATTTCCACTAGGTGTACTTTCCCAGGTCATAAAGTGGAGCATCAATGGCCAGAATGGGATCTTGCACAGAGTTCAGGAACTCTGTAGCCAGTTGATTGACATCTATGCTGTGCTTGATCATCGCAACTGTGGCAGCCTTCTCATAAAAAAGTGACAAAAGTTGTATCAGAGCTTCTTGTTTGTCATTTAAGAGTGAGTCATCTTGCAGTGCTGCATGGTAAGCTGACCAAGCTATGGCATCACCCTTTTCCAGTTTCTCTTTGCTGAGAAGCACCAGCACCTGCCTCAGCCACTGTTGTTCTTCATGTATTCCTGCAGCCACAGTATCTGGACTAGACTGAGCAGCACTAGTGAGCTTTGGCACTTTTATAGTATTTTCCTTGAGTGCAACTGCTGTCACTGTTGTGAAAAGTTATGTGAATGTATGGGATTGCTTTGTATCTGGAGCCAGGAGATTGATTTCTTCTCTGTGATGTCCCATGTTTGTCTTTGTTGGAGACTGGAACACACTAATTCCTGTGCCATGGAAAGAACCTGTGGCTGTTGTGCTGGAGGGGTTGTGGTCCATGTTTTCAACAGCGCCTACTATGAAGAGCCCAAGATGAAGGTGTGGTGGAAACACAACCCTTTCTTTCTTGGCAAGCAAGAAGACTGCTGTTGCCATCTGATTTTTCAACTGCAAGACACGATCATAGCTGACACTGTGACCTAGTTCATGGAGCTTTGTGACTATCTTCTTGGACCTCAAGCTTGCGTGAATGTCAAGCCCGATATACAGAGGAAGTGGTGGGTCAGAGTTCATTGAATAACGGGATTTTCCTATCGCCAGACCTTTCTTCTTGAAGTTGAAAAGGATGGTCTGAGAAATGGTCAGACATGCCTGTTAGTCATTTGAGTACTGTTGTTTTACATCTGGTCCGTTTAGGAGCATCACAACAAGCATCTTCACTGTCGATGGGACTGATTGTTCTTGACAGGAGGCAGGAAACGACGCATCTAAGTGAAATAAAGTTCTCTGGGAGATTTCGTTGTGAACTCTTTTTGCAACTTTTGTAAGGATGGCAGCATCTCCTTCATGGTCACCATTCATAGCCTCTTTCAACTTTTGCTTCATTCCCTCTCGAATAGTGAGAACAATGTGTTTTCCATCACTTTGTTCTTGGGCTTGATTGAAGTACTGTAGGATCTTTTCTTTGAATTGGCTCTTGTTTATTTCCTTTCGAAGACCAATGGCTTGAAGAAGCTTTTCATACAACTTTCGAAGATCCAAAAGCTAGAAATTAAAGATACCATCTTTTACAGAATTTTAAATGGAACTGGTGAGCTCAATAATGGCTCTAGCCTAATTTTTTTGCTCCTCATTTTGGGATTCACTGAATTCTTAAAACTGCCTTGTCTTCTTGGACCTAGGGTGGTTTCGGAGCTCAGTCACACAGGTCATGTGGTATTTTACTTCAATGGCAATTCGGTTACCACCAGAAATGTTTGCAAGTAGAGATGTGTCTTGCAGATCAGTGGCCTTCTGCCTGATATTCGCATATGCATTCAGAGTTTTGAATTCATGGAGATGACCATCCTTTATGCTGCAGAAATTGCATGAGGATTTTAGTGGAATTCGCCGGTCTTTTCGCGCTTTTCATCAGTGGCAGATCCTGGACCATCTGAAGTCAGTTCTCTTTTTCGTTCAGTTCTGTGTAATTTGTCTTTTGCAAATTTTCTGCAGCAAGATTTCTGCCACTTTGGCCGATGTGCCACAAAGTCTTCAACGGTGACGGTTCCATCGAAGCACAGCTTTTGTGATAATCTGTTTATTTTGCGAAATGCACAAACGTTAGTCAGGAAAGTCTTATATGGCACTTTTTTGTCTCCAGTGCCTCGCCCATACAATGAGCACTTGAGGTCGTCCATGACTTTTTGCGGGCAGATCACGCACACACCCCAATCCATGTCGCGTATTCATTCCAACCCTGAAACATACAAATAAAAGTATGCATGTAAGATATGCCTTTAAGGGCATCCTCAGAGTCACGGTTTTAATACAGGAATGTACAGTAACTATTGTGCATCATAAATCTACCACCACATACCTAGGCCGCTTATGTCAAATTTTGAATGTTCCATCTTGCTACATACTATTTCATCATTCCCATCTAACGACGATTTTTTCCTATACTCTGAGTGCGAAACATCAAAAATTACATTTTGCACCATACTATACATGCTGTCAGTATGACCTGTGCACGTGGGACCTTGCAAAAATTTAAAATATTTTGGATATAGATAACTAGGACAAAATGTCATTCTTTTGTTAGATCTGTCCCCATCCGACCAAAAAAATCGATGTAAGCGGCCTAACTAGGCAGTATTTAGATGTATTTTTTGAGTTTCTAAAACATTGACGGCAAGTTCAGTGGGGTTAATTTATCAACACAATTCTTCGATTTTCGTTGTTAATGTACATTGTACTAAAGACGTATGTGTGTATAGGTGTTTGTAGAATACTTATGTAAGGGACAGTAAGTTGTGTACAACCATTTTACTACAACAGCATTTCCCCGTGCATAGGCTTCGTGTGTTCTACATACAAGGATAAGTTCTTTCTACTTTACAGTGGAATCCTACCTCCCACCTGTCAAAGTGCAAATCTCGCGTCTCCCGTTGACCACATGGGGTATTTGCCTGGATAGGACTAAAGCACCTACCCCAATATGCACAGGAGGTGTGGCCACCCATGGATATTCTCAGGCTCTAGAGGAGAGACTGGTTCGCCAACTGTTGGCTTGAAGGCGAAAAAAAGTGCTCAAGTTAGTGGCACCACTGAAAAATGTCTTCACCACGTATGAGAAACCTCCAGTCGAAAAGAAAATGGCCTTTATTTTTCCTAAGATTGTTCTCTCTCTCTCTCTCTCTCTCTCTCTCTCTCTCTCTCTCTCTCTCTCTCTCTCTCTCTCTCTCTCTCTCTCTCTCTCTCTCTCTCTCTAGATAAGACAGAACACCTTCCAGCTGTTACCTGACATATTTGTTGGGTAAAAGTAATAATTTGTTGCAACACGTGCACCTGAACGTGCATCTGATACCCGTTATGAGGTACACCCACACCAAAATTCGTTTGTAAAAAAATCAGAAAAAAAGAAGACCACTAAATGCCTTACATTACAATCCATATAAGAGGCTGGGATTATATTCTCACTACGGACTTTGTATATAAGGGCTTATTCCTTATCCTAGTCATCTTTAATAAGGCCAACTACCTTCTAGTTATGCATCCAAAAATATTAGCTGTATTCTTGATATGAGCCATCAACCTAGATTCAATTCCCAACATATTACAAACAATATCTTCGAACGAATGCCTATATTTGATATGAGTAGTAAAATGTACGCTAATATTTCAAGACTACATCACTTTGCCATTGATTATATTGATATTAATAACTAGAGCATCAGTGACAATATGCTAAATTACGATAATAATGATAACAATAACAATCTATTATTTATTTTTTCGATTGCTGTGCATGGTTTACTTTGTTGATGATAGAAAAAATCTGTAATCAATATAAATATACCTTATTCCTATTCGAAATTGAATAATTTATTCTTGATTTCACCAAAATAAAGGTATTCAGCTTATCATATTATCTATAATGTTGCGTTATCGTATTATTTTACTAACTTTAGGATAGGAAATGTAAGCATCGTTGATGTTTTACGCAATCAATAAAACTGAATGACGTATGTAATGGGCCGTATGCAAAATAGTTCAAAACACGTCAACTCATTACCAACAAATATACATAAAACATAAACACACACACACACATACACACATATACAATCTTTTCGTAACTTGTATTACTTGATATTTACAAGATTCAGTATTGGAATCGAGCATATTTTCACAAAACCAGAGAGGGTCTATCTTCGTCTTACATAATGAAAATTGATTAGAAATGACGGTGTTCATATTGTTATTATTATTATTATTATTATTATTATTATTATTATTATTATTATTATTATTATTATTATTATTACCAGATATCATAAAGCCCCTTTTTGAAAAGCAGGATGCTATGAACCCCAAGGCCTATTATTATTATTATTATTATTATTATTATTATTATTATTATTATTATTATTATTATTATTATTATTATTATTATTATTATTATTATTATTATTATTACTTGGTAAGCGGCAAGAATTGGAAAAGCAGGATACTATGAGTCCAGGGGCTGAAAAAAAAAAAAAAAAAAAAAAAAGGCTCAGTGGGGAAAGAAAGCAAGGAAAAATAGAATATTTTATGAAGAGTAACGACATTAAAATAAGTATCTCTTATGAAAACTATAAAAACTTTAACAGAAAAAGACGAAAATAATTATAGAATAGTTTGCCCTTGTGGTTTGA
>NC_090734.1:30866518-30881518 GCF_036898095.1 Palaemon carinicauda | reverse complement strand
TTGGGTGTGTACAATTAGATTCAGTCAAAGAGTTTGGATACAGTTTAGACACACTACGTCTTTGTCAGAATGGACTCATGTACTGAATGCTGATTGGTTGCAGTTCGTGTCAGGATAAATACTGAGAACTTAGTGTTTGATACTAGTGTGTGGGCGGTACATGAGTGTCGCTACGCAAAGCATCAATCATGCTTCCTTCTGCAAGTGCTCAAATGTCCTCACTATCATGAAGCAAAAATAATTCTCATCCTGTAACAGAATTTCCTAATGTGAAAACTACCAACGATATTATTAACCTACGAATGAGAATAGTTATTTTCTATTTTATCGTTATTATATATAATATTGTTATTATTATTAAAACCTTGATTTCCACATTATATCCTCTTAAAACGGATGTTGGCATTTTAAACCGTTGACATTATGTCAGTTGACATCATGAGCGGATACATTGTGTCCGTCCACATTATATCCTTTAATATTCTGACTGTTCATTATGTGTATATATATATATATATATATATATATATAAATATATATACATATGTATATATATAAATACATACATACATATATATATATATATATATATATAAATACATACATACATATATATATATATATATATATGTGTGTGTGTGTGTGTGTGTGTGTGTATCTATATATGTATGAAAAGTAACTTATTAGGCAGTTATTTTTCTGGTCTTCTGTTTGTCCCTTCTTATGAATTAGTATAATGATACTTATTTCCTAGCTGTGGGTGTTGAGCATTCTTGAAGATAGTTGGTGTAGAAGTCGCCTCGTTTTCCCCTTCCTCTCTTTTCTCTTAAAGGACTTTCAAAACTCCTTGGTGAAAGCCCATTCTACTATACTCCGACGAAAATTTCTGCATTGTTGTTTAGAGGAACATCTGATCCACTGATCCCTAAAACGTTACTCCAGCTCGACTAAGAAAAGATATCGACCGCCCATTTAGTGATTTCAGTGCTCTATCCCTGAAGAAACACATGGAAACTACGAGACGGTCAAAACAACAACTATTCAAGCAATTACGTAAGACTAAATAAGATTTCATGCGGGATGTTCCTCTTGGCTGGAGAACACCCTTATTGGACATTATCTACTCCCGACTTAGAGAGAAATTACAGGTTTTAAGTGTTTATTTGGAAAGTAAATTGAACAGACTAATACAGGCAAGTGATTGGAACAAGAATTTTCAAGATAATTGTGTTATAAATTTGTCCTATAAACCTGTATCAAGTGAAGTAAAAAAGGCTTTGGGGTATGGTTTATCATTCGCAGTAAATGAAAAGCCTAATAGCGTAGAAATTGCTTCTGCATTTGTAAAATTGAAAAAAAAAAAAACTGAAAATTTTCCAGTGTAACAACAATATTGTTAAAGGGCTTATTTATTCGGTGGTGGGATATGCAAACACCTGCAATTTCCCTAAACGTGTATTAACAGCCTTAAAATAGTTGAAAAATGACTGAATTGCATATTACAAAAGCAGACAAAGTTAATGCATTAGTTATTATGAATAAAACAACTTATTTAGAAAAGATATATGTACTTTTATCAGAGGTTTCCACTTACACAAAATTAAGAGTTAATCCCTTAGACGATGTCATCAAAGATTTTAATAAAAATTTTAAATCTATCTTAAAACAAGAAAAATCCTTAATTGATGCCTTTATCTCTATTGGTCCGTCTTTTCCTTATTTATATGGTTTAATTAAAACCCATATAACAGGATATCCAATCAGACCAATTATCAGTGCTACAGGTTCTATTAACTATAAATTACCGAAATATTTAGTCAAATTACTTTCCCCTATCTCAGGATCGATTTTAAACCTCTCATAAAAAAATTCTTTTGATCTTTGCAAAAAATTACATAAACTTAGCCTAACGGCCAGACATAGTTAACCAATTTTTGAGGGGACTTCGTTGTTTACCAAGGTGCCGTTTGATGACTTATAGGATTTCCTGTCGAGTATTTTAGATGCTTATGATTTACCTTTATCAACCTATACTATTATTGAATTCATTTGTTTTTTTGCATTAAAAGGTGTAAATTTTAGTTTTAATGGAGATTACTATGAACAAGTTGTTGGTAGGGCTATGGGTAATCCTTTGTCCCAACTTTTATCCAACATATATATGGAGTTTTTTTTAATCTAGATTAATTCCTTTAGTGTGGTCTTCCCCAAATTGTTTGGTATCGATAAGTTGATGATGTTCTTTGTATTTTAGAAGAAAATTTTAATCATGAAGGTTTTGTTTCAATCATTAATTCATGAGTACAATCTAAAAAATTTACTATAGAAAATTAAGAAAAATAACTGTATCCCATTTTTTAGAAGTATTCATAGATAAACAGAAAAATTTAGGTTTTCCATATATAGAAAGCTTTCCAATAATTTTTTATATGCATATTTTTACTCCGGTCACTCTTAAAATATAAAGCATGAAGTTTTTTCATCCATGTACCTTAGGGCATTTAGAATTTGTAGCCCATAGTACATTGAGGATGAGTTCACTAAAATAGAAAAAAAAATTGCAACAAATCTTTGCTATCCCAAATATTTCTTAGAAAAATGTATGAATAAGGCGAAGAAAACATTTTATAGTGTCCAATTAGAGAAGAAGGAAACAATTAATAATATGCTTTGTTTGCCATTTCATGTTTGTTTTATCAGATGTGATAGCCCTTTTGAAAAAATAGACATTGATGTAGTGTTTAAATATAATTATACATTGAAAAACATGTTAATTAAAAATAGTTCTGGAAATGATAATGTAATATATATCATTTCTTGTTCAGAGTGTAACTTATTCTATGTCGGACAAACATCCAAAAATATCGCAGTCAGATTAAAACAGCACCAGGTGGCCGTCTCCAGGGGTTTTCTAATAATGCCTTAGCCTCCCAATGGTTAGGGTCAAGTCACAGAATTGGATGGTCAGAGGCGGAAAAAAATAATCCATGTAAATGACTATTGCCAAAGGAATATTGTTAAATCCTTTTTAATCTCCTGTACCAGAGGTAGAAATTTGGATCTAAGCCCAAGTTTGTTTTCGGTTAATCCAGTATTATCCTTTTACCTAAATTCTAACCTTTCCGGAATTATTAAGAAACTGACAGCTGTAGTATCCTCTACTCCTGTATAAACAAGATGTCTTTGTATATGTATACTCATTGTTGCGTCTGTTGATGTCCTGAGTCGATGAAAGTACTAACTTGTATAAATTCTTTTCATTTTTCCTTTTGGGGCTATAATACACTATATATTCCTAACCTTACAGCTTTCTTGATTTCTACACACATACACAGACACATACAAACACACACACACACACACACACACACATATATATATATATATATATATGTATATATATATATATATATATATAAATTTATATATGTATATATATATATATATAAATATATTTACATATATATATATATATATATATATTTATATATATATATATATATATATATATAGATAGATAGATAGATAGATATAGATATAGATAGATAGATATATAAGTAGAAATCACGAAAGCTGACACTTGATGAATATAAAAGGCATTATGGCCTCCAAGGGTAAAATGGAAAGACATGATTTTCACTTTTTCCTTTCGTAGCTATAATATATATATATATATATATATATATATATTTATATATATATATATATATATATATATAATATATATATATGTATATATATATATATATATATATACATATATATATATTTATATATATATAAATAAATAAATATATATATATATATAATATATATATATATTTGGGTTCAAGCCACGTCATCCTGATGAAAGTTCCTAAAGTAGCTTCCTAAGGGATATATATTACTGCAATGATATTCCCAGAGAATTAAACCTTTTAGGTCACAGAATTCTAACTCTTGGAGTGAATATCCTTAAATTTTCTCTCAAGGATATCACATTATATCAGAGGACGTATGCTTGACACGCCACATAGCAATCTGTACCCCTAATAGCGTTTACGCTTCGAGGGGGACGTGGCAGAATAGAAGGGGAGCTGTATCTAGGCTACCCCAGTTCTAGTACTACTATTGACCACCACAACAGCACCATCTCCAAGATGGCGGACATTCCTAAATTTCTAGCGATTTCGCTCATTAGTGTTCCCTGTTGATCTAACTTTTCGATAGATTTGCAAGGATTATTATTATGCATTCTCCTACTTTTTTCGCCTTCGGAAAGATGAGTATTGGGTCTTTACAATGAGTAATTTTTAGCTCCTGTTCCACATTGAAATTACAGTAATTTATCGCGTTTAGAAGCTAAGCCCGATACCGGAGGCACCATGGGTGCTGTCGTTCGTTAGGCATGTGTTATTTAGTTAGTAAAATGACTTCCCGGTTTTTAAATAGCATTAATTAATTAATTAATTATGTAAGCTATTCAGGCATGACTAGCCTACGGTTTTTTTTACCCTTCCCATGTAACTGCAGACGCAGGTTTTTGAGTTTGGACAGAACCTCTGAGTATTCGGTCTGTGGTTGGTAGCTGACTAGCAAGGTGAATAGAATTCCTTTGCTAGGTTAGGCAGCTGACATAGGAGGATAGATCTCCCGAGGCCACTCCTAAAGGGTCTGTACAATATGATACCTTCTCACTGTGGCCTAGCAGAATAGTCCTGTGCCGGCAGACCCTAAGCTGAAGAATACAATTCTTCTACTGCTTAGGGGACACCTGCACTAGAACCCCGTTCCTTTATTGTTTAGAGGTGGCGGCGAGGGTGCTACCAACCTCTTTATTGTATTAGTCCAACCCTAGGATAGAGAATAGAATTTTTTAGCCACGTGGGATAGTTCTAATACAGGAACGGAGTTTCGTTAGGTAAGGTAGGACAGGCTATACGGCAGGCTTTTTCCGTACCATATACAGTACCCTCTTTTCCCTCCCCCTCTATCCCTTTATGCTGGCGGCTTCCTACAACCTTACCATTGCTAGTGGGTTGCCCGGGCCGACCAGACTCCCCATCTATTGCCGTTGCCCGGCTGCCAGTAGCTATATCAGCGACAGGCTGCCATAACAGCTGCCGGCCAGCAGTCATGGCAACTGCTGGCCGACAGTCAAGACAGCTGTTGGCCGGCAGCCATGACAGCTCCCGCCGGCAGTTATGGCAGCTGTCGGCCAGCAGTCATGACAGCTGCTAAACAGCAGCCATGGCGGCTGGTGGCCATGTTGACTGTGAGTGCGAAGTCCCTTCTGTCACCAAGGTCCTTCAGTTCTCCCCTTGGACTGCTAGCCACAGCTTCTGTTGCCGGTGTGCTGCTGGCCAGGCCAGCACAGTTTGGTGCTGACTTAACCGGCAGCTTACCGACTGTACTGGTACTGCCAGCCGGCAGTGTATGGGCAGGACCTTGCCGGCGATAGTACTGTAGCTGAATAGAAGCTTGAATGTTACATTCTCCCCCTTCCATTTGAACCTTCTTTCTGGAGTAAGGTAGTAAAATTAGACTTTTACATCCTTATTTACTGTATACAAACACACTATTAGGTAGCGTTTTCTGCATGCTATGTCTCTCTCTTTTAGCTAGCAGGCAGGTTGTGCCGGCAAGAAATAGCTATGCCGACGACATGCTGGCTGAACTAGAGTATAAGTTTATACAGGTAGTCAGTATATTTGCAGTATAGGATATACTCCAGATAGAAAGCTAGTGTATATATTATACAAGTAATGATTTGAATTATATCTTGAGTATCCCTACCCAAATATTTGTTAAACCCAATCTCATATTGAAATATAATTGCTACAATATCCTGATTAGAAATTAGTTTTGAGATTACCCTGCAATATTGAAATTTTTAAGGGCTGGAGATTACACTCCTAAACCTTAAGGAGCAGAGCCCTTATTCTTGATTCTCCCTGATCTGGAAACTCCATGATTTAATATTGTAAGGGAGGCACCAGCAAATAGGTTGGGCGGGATACTCAAATATAGGAATCAGTTTTTAGATTACCTTAATATATTAGATATTTAAAGGGCTGGAGTGTTACACTCCTAACACTTAAAGGGTAGAACCCAAATATTGAGTCTCCCTGATCAGGAAAGGGGAGGTCACAGCAAATAGGTTGGTTGGGATACAAAAATATGTCTTTTATTTTTCCTAGTCCAGTTGGCGTCATGCCAGCTGGACGGTGCAGTCAGATGCTTACCATAAAGGCAGCACACTGACTGGATTACCCTATATATAATTATAAAGTAGCCAGTAATTTGCAATATGGTATATACTGCAAATATAAAACTACAGTACGATTATACAGTAGTTATTTCTAAGATATCTTGGGTACCCTTATGTGAGCTTCTGCTGGTGCCGCTCTTTTATTGAAGGAATAGTGTTTCTTCATTATGCTGATTGAGAAATCAGTCATCTTTACCCCACAGTGTTGAGAATGAAAGGGACAGTGAATTATACTCTTCTGTACCCCTAGGTGTGAAAACTCCTTTAGTTGGAGTTCCCTTGATTAGGGAATCTCCTCACATTTAATACAGAGGGGAGGTAACAGCATTTGCTTGCAGAGGATACAAAATTATGTGTCTCCTACTATCCCTTTATAGCTTGCTACGCTAAGCTATTTTGTTAAAATACGACTTTGATATATTGTTTATCATTGAGATAATCAATCGTATACTCATTCTGTTTCCCTTTCTTTACAGGAGGAACACCAGATGTTATGTGTTGCAAGTGTTCTGCAAAACTAAGAGTAAGTGTTTTTACGGTCATAATGCATGCAGGTTTCATGCCCCCTGCAATATTATTTCCGAACCCCTACATTATTGGAACCCGCAGGCTTGCAAGGTATGTTGGACCTTGATGTCCAAGGGTTTTGGTAATCCTAAGTCGATAGAGACTAGGGATGAAGCTCGTTACAAATTACGGAACTGGGTGAAAGGCTTCCAGAAAATCTCTCCGGGACCTTACCTGCCTAATGAAAGGATGCGTAGGATACTATTTCCAACAGCAAGTAAGGATATAGTGGTACCAGCAGACACGAGGTACATATCCTGACGGCCAGATAGCCTTTGGGATGGAGGGCAGAAAGCGCGTATGGGAAGAAGGGGAGAATATGGGGTTGGAATTGTTTCCGTCTATGCCGGCTCTAGAGCCAGCGACAACTATATCTCCGCCTTTTATTCCTCTATTAGATGAAATGGACCAGTTATGGGCCCAAGTGAAGAATTTAATAGAAAACTTGCGCAAACAGGATGAAAAGCAGCAAGCGAAATGAAAGGTAGAGCCTTATAAAGCTTCACTTGTCGCTCCATAGGGGTCATACAAACGACCCATAGATCAAGATTCCAACATGCTCCAAAACCAATCCCTGGAGGCTTGCGGAGCTGATGTCGATTTTAAACGGCAAAATATACATCTGGGAAAAGATAGGTGGTGTTCCTTTAGACAAAATCCAGTTTTGGCCAAGCTTTGACGCTTCCCTAACTGTTTAGTTCGACTGAAGTATGAACCAATGTCAAGAAAAGGAACGGAATCAAAGGAGGTTATGATTCTCGACCATGATAGAGCACAGGCTATCCTATCAAGTAGCATAAAAAAGGCGGGTTACTCGGTGTCGAAGGGTATTCACACCAGGTTACAGGCACTCTTCCTTTCTTGCTCATACTTCAATTTCATTCCCCTTTACGGAGAAAGCATTTAAATATGTCTTTGAAGCAGTGGAGGCCGGTATGACCGTGTCCTGCACTCGAGGAGTGTGAGCCTCTGTCACTAGCCTTCCCAGACAGATGAAGAACTGGAAGGAATCCCACTTAACATTTTCAGTAGGAAGACTTGAGGCGGATGTCGCCAGTCGACAATTTAAGGAAAATCTCCCTAAATTATACGAGTTCCTCTTACTTAATGAACAGGAGACAAAGGAGAGACTCGCAGCCTCCCTATCTCCACAAAAACTACATAGAGTTCTGTTCAACTCATCAAGATACCCCAGGCATGCTCAAGGTCTTAGCCGAAATACATATTGCTACCTTAGTAAAAGACCTTTATGCCTTTATAAAGGTTAGGAGAACATGTAGAGAGTTTGTGTTCTCTACCCGACAGCAAAACACGAAACAAGGAAGCTAATAACTTCCAACATCTGGAGTAAAGACCTCTTCCCAGACTAGGTAGTCAGGAAAGTGATTAAGAACGCCACCATGGAGAAAGTAGGACATCTAAAAAGTGGAGCATACTTTCAAAAAGAAAGTCTTCCACGGTTGTGGGTCTCCAACCTAAGAGTAAGACGAAAAGGTCTGGAAATTTACTTTGGGCTGTTCAACAACATCCCTCCATCCCAAGTTGCAGTGACCGCGCTGCCACAGGCAGGTGGTCGAAAATAAAATCCTATTGATCAATCGAAGCTTAGAGATGCTTCTGGTAGCAGGGAGGTTCCTTTAGGATCGTTGGACCTTTGATCCTTGGGTCCATGGCCTAATGAAGATGGGACTAGGATGGGAGGTAGAGATGTCTCTACCACCATATCCTTAACTCCTCCTATAATCCAAAACCCTCCTGGAGAAGTTTACCTGAGAGCTCTAGAGCATACAGGTGGTAGGAAAACTATAGTCTGTCGAATTCCAGGGAAGGCCATTGGGTGTCCTAGAGAAGGACTCAAGAAAACTCAGAGTCATTCTGGACTTGTCGGCCACTCAACAAGTCCAAATAAAACAACGAGTTCAGAATGTTAATCCTTCTGAACATAAGGACCCTGTTGCAAAAAGGGGTGCTCGTGGACTTGCCAGACCTGAAAGTCATCTATTGGCTACTTCTAGTGAATCACCCCCTCCCCTCCTATCTAGGATTCAAGTTACACAAGGTAACGTATTTCCTAGGAAAGATATTTGTTGGACTAGACACAGTCCTAAATATCTTCACAAAGTTGTCCAGACACAGTCACACAATAATTAAGCCTAGGAGAGGTCAGGTAACAATGTTCCTGGACGAGAGGCTGGGGTGGTCAGCACCCGAGGGGGCTGGGTCTATTAACATCCAAGGAAATGATCCGGTCCTGGAACATCGCAGAGGCAAGATAAGCTTCAAGAAGTCTCGATCTCTCCAGCTCAAGGTTTCAATGGCGAAAAAACCATTGAAGCCTGTAATCACACCAACTCTCTTTTCCTTTGGGAATGTGAAAGGAAGATTGAAATGTCGGTCAAGAGACTGGTAATCAGTCAGATTCCCAAGACAATGAACAGGGAGGGCTCTGATCTCTCTCCAGTTCACAATAGAGACAGACCCAGTGCTAAGAGCACTGCTGCAAGATGCGTTAAGAGTCTGGAGAAAATACGCATCAAACGCTGGAAGAGATCCTAAAGAGACAGGTATCGGTCCTTCCTTAATCGCTTCCATAGCAAAGGTCAAAGCCAGAAAGTCCCAGGACCATGTTGGTCCTGTCATGAGTGGGGAAACTCTCTCCACGCAGATCAGACTGCCTACGGCTGATCTGGGACTCCGAAGCGATGATGTGACGCTGCAATCGACGATGCTAGAGTTCGTCTAATACAGTCTGAGTGTAGTTAACCATCCTTTCCCTAAAGGGATGGCACCTGTAGCAGTTCATTTGTAATTGACCCGCAATGTGACAGGAAATGCTCTGCTTAGGCTCAAGCCGATAGAGTTAGAATGGTCCACGGACGCAGACCTATTCTCCCCCAGATAGGAACAAGTCCCCGCACGGCAGTCCGACCTCTTCATTACAAGAATCGTCAAGGAACTACCTCGATCCGTAGCCCATTACGAGGATCCTCTAATAGAAATGACAGACCTTCATTGCATGATTTTCTTGACCTAGAGGTTAGGAAAACATTTGGTAGCTCAAAAGGCAATATAGAATTCTTAGAAGAATAGAAGTCTAATTCCACTAGAAGAAAATATGTGTCATTATGGAAAAAGTGGGTTGCTTTCGTAAAAGTAAAAGGACAGTAAGATATTTCAATGCACTTCTGTCTGTCCTTCTTTATCTATCTTCATAACCAAGGTCTGACGGCCAACACGATAACTACGTGCAAGCCAGCCTTGTCTAGACCTCTTCTATATGCTTTTCAAGTTGGATTTGGCGAATGAGATCGTTAACCCTGGATAGGTACGCTCCTCGGACACCCCTTTAAGGGTATACTCGGACGCGAACGACCCTGACGCCAAAAGAAATTCTTGAAAAATCAGTTTTTGCAGTAACCTCCTTTTTTCTTTTGCCAAAAAAAAAACTTCAATGAATGCTTAAAACAACTGTAAAGATAAATACTACTCATCTGCAGAAAAAACTATTTATTATAAATATTTTAAAAATTAAGTAGAAAAAAAAGACCTGACATAAAAATTCATAAAAAAAAGTTTATACATGTATACACAATTCCTTTTAGGAATTGATTCTTGAATGTTTAGGACACATCTTGATGTATTTTGGATGAAGTCAGACCCATGGAGGTGAAGATCTGAAATGAGAAAAAAGGGTAACTTTTTTTGGCCAAAAAAAATTTGTCCAAATTTCATGAATTTTTTTGGGTACCCAAATGAAATAGGAAGTGGCTAATTTTTTTTAGGGAATAAACATATGTTATCCTAAAAATAGAAATATGTAAAAAAATCTTCATTATTTTGTAAATTACATTTATATCAGGGGCCATATCTAAAGGTAATTTTTTGAGTACTTAGAAAATTTCGTAAAAAAATACATTTATTTAATATATAATATGATATTTATGCAGGTAAAAATATACCAAAATATCACAAATTCTATAGGGAACAAGAATATATATAGATATGGCAGCTTACGCTTCGGATATGTCCCACAAAATGGCCGCCAACCACACTGACTCAGACTCCCTAATCTGCCACTTGAAATGTAGGAAGGGTATGTCAATTTCAAGGTGTTATTTACTAATCTAATTATTATTGGATATGCATAAAAATTGTATGGTGGGTTGCTGGATAATTGACGATTATTTTACGACTATAAAATTAAAATTCTGACCCAACAAAATTTTTTTGAAGGGAAATAAAATCGAAAAAAAAAATGTAAAACAATATAATATTTTAGCTAAAAAAAACTTGATGATATTCAATCAAAAAAAAAAGTAAACCAATTTTCCGACAAATAAACATCTAGAGGAATCATTACTCTGTGATAGTTCCTTAGTACGTAGTAATTTTGAAAGAATTGGGAAAAAACGAAAAAATGGCAATCACCGGAAAATCGAACACATACCTATATATACGCCATATCTGGCTAAAAAAAAGATAGGCATGGGTAGCCAGATCATCTAGAAACACTTTCCAACACTATAAAAATATAAGTTTTGCGACACTACTTGCCAATTCCTTACGGTAACATGACTAAGCAAAAATTGCAAAACAAATAAAAAGGGGCACTCGCGGAAAAATGGCTAACATTCTAATATACGGCATTTCAGAAAAAAAAAATTCAGCCACGTGCTAGGCAAACCATCAAGGCAAATTTTCCGACAAATAAACATCTAAATGAATAATTACTCTGTGATAGTTCCTTAGTATCGTAGTAATTTTGAAAGAAATGGGAAAAAACGAAAAAAATGGCAATCACAGGAAAATCTAACACATACTTATATATACGCCATATCTGGCTAAAAAAAAATAGGCATGGGTAGCCAGATCATCTAGAAACACTTTCCAACACTATAAAAATATAAGTTTTGCGACACTACTTGCCTATTCCTTACGGTAACATGACTAAGCAGAAAAATGCAAAACAAATAACAAGGGGCACTCGCGGAAAATGCCCAACATTCTAATTTACGGCATCTCAGATAAAAAAAAAGACATGCACGTGTTAGCCCAACCATCAAGGCACACTTTCTAACACATAAACATGAAAAAAAAATCAATAATATACGGCAATTCCTTACTACGTAGTAAATTTTTACAAATTTTGAAAAAAAACAGAAATTGGCAACCGCAGTTAAATACCCAATATACCAATAACTACGTCGTATCTGACAAAAACAAAATCACGCATGGGTAGCCAGATCATCTAGACACACTTTCCAACACTAAAATAGCAAAAGTTTTTACGACACTATTTCGCAATATCTTACGGAAAAATGACTTGGCAAAAAATGAAAAAAAATGAAAAAGGGACACTCGCGGTAAAATGCCCGACCTTCTAATATACGGCATCTCAGATAAAAAAAAAGACATGCACGTGTTAGCCCAACCATCAAGGCACACTTTCTAACACATAACATGAAAAAAAAAATGAATAATTTACGGCAATTCCTTACTACGTAGTAATTTTTACAAATATTGAAAAAAAACAGAAATTGGTAACCGCAGTTAAATACCCAATATACCAATAACTACGTCGTATCTGACAAAAACAAAGTCATGCATGGGTAGCCAGATCATCTAGACACACTTTCCAACACTAAACAAGCAAAAGTTTTACGACCCTATTTGGCAATATCTTACGGAAAAATGACTTGGCAAAAAAATGAAAAAAAATGAAAAAGGGGCACTCGCGGTAAAAATGGTCCTCGTGGTGATGAACGGACATTTTAACTAAAAAAAAAAAATCATGCACATGGTAGCCAAATAATCCACCAAGACTTTCCACAACTGATAACCTATACAAGTTGCACCATTCTACGACAATTTCATAATACGTAATAACTTTGGTAATTATGCAAACTACCTTAGAAGGGTAAACTCGGTCGCGAACGACCCCGACGCGTCTCAGAAATCGGGGAAGGAGTACAGCTACAGCAATGCACATCTGGACACTACTAGAGCGTGTAGGGGAGACACCTCCTGCAGGTCGATCACCCACAAATTCAGTCACGGGGGTGAGTCACGTGAGAAAAACCTGTTTTTTTTTGACGCTCGGGGTCGCAACGACCCATCGTACCTATCCAGGGTTAATAAGATCCATAAGGCATGTGCAAGGCTTAAGCCTACAGCACCACCAAAGCCCTTCTCTTGGTCTTTGGACAAGGTCCTATATTATGCCTCACTTGTGAACAATGAAGATTGTTCGCTTAAGCATCTAACCCAAAAGGTTATTTTTCTGTTTCGTTATAGTCTCAGATGCTAGAGTTAGTGAAATAGTGGCCCTATCTGGATATGAGGGCCCACATTCAGTTTGCAGAAGCAGGAGAGAACTGAATCTCTTCCCTAATCCATCCATTCTCGCTAAGAATGAGCTAAACACTAAAAGGTGGGGTCCCTGGAGTATCTGCCCTATGAAGGATGATGTCTCTCTATGTCCTGTAGAGTGTCTAAAGGTCTATCTTCGTAAAAACTTCAAACTTCAGGGAAGGACAGCTCTTTAAAGGAAGAAACCTCGGGATCAAACATATCCCTAAAGTAACTGAGGGCGAAGCTCACCTACTTTATTTGGAGAACGGATCCTGACAGTAGTCCCGCAGGTCATGATCCGAGAAAAAGTGCTTCATCGCTGAACTTCTTTCAGTATATGGACTTTGAGCGTCTTCGTTCATACACCGGATGGAAATCATCCAGAGTGTTTTACAAAAACTATGCAAAACAGGTCCATGAACTAAAGCACTATGTAGTGGCGGCAGGTAGTGTATTAAAACCTGCCCCTTAAATTACTGTCATAAACAGTTAATTGCTTGGGACTTCGAATGTCCTCGCTCATATACTGGATGAAAATCATCCAAAGTATTCTACAAACACTATGCTAAGCAGGTCCATGAAATGAAGCCATATGTGGTGACGTCGGGTAGAGTATTTAACCTGCCGTCTAATTCTGCGATGAACAGCTAATTAACTGGAACTGTCAATTAAAGGGGGAAGAGGTCATCTCTCTTAGTGTGACCTCCTTTGAATAAGTGTTATCACGGTGACACTAACTCTGTTCAAAAATCACAGGTGTGGAATTATACAGATAGCCACCATTGCCATGTGTACGTAGTACACAGTGTGGATAGAAGGCAACCGATACAGAGATTATGAAGAGAAATTTGAGAGTGGCAACCATCATTTCTTTCTTCTTAAGAAAGAAATATAATCTCTGTGCATGTAACATGTATAGTTCTCTATCATGCTACATTTGTTTTACTTGTTAATTCACTTAGTCATTTATCAAAAAAAAATGTCTATTAGAAGGTAATTGCATCCTAATTCTCCCGACAATTGCATGATTAAAAGACCAGAGTATGTAGTCTTCATATATTTTTATGCTCACAAACAATGGATATAAGAAACACTGATAGGTATTCGGCAATATACACATACATCGAGATGGTTTGTATATTCAGTGTATTCTTATGTTTGTTCATACTATGTATGCTAACCTTGAGACCCCTTTTCTACTGTCTAGAATGACTCTTCACTGTAGGGGGGCAGGAAGCACTAACATCGTGTATGATTAGTGATAATGACGGATCACGGTAACGTCATTTGTCTCGATTGGTCAAAATGATCATAGAAAGGTTTTCCCAAGGTTAGGGCACTGATGAAAATCCACATATACACTAATGCTCTGGTACGCTTCCATCAGGACGACATGGCTTGAGCCCAAAAAACGATTTGAGTAAAGCGAAAAATCAATTTTTGGGTGAGATCGCCATGTCATCCTGATCGACCCACCCTTCATTTCTAAAAGAAAAGATCTTCACAGTATCCCTACCGAAGTACTGTATCTTTAGCACCATGATCAATTCTAAAGGAATGACGGCCATCTTGGAGATGGCGCTGTTTTAGTTGTCAATAGTAGTAAGGGAACTAGGATAACCTTGATACGACTCCCCTTCTATTCTGCCACGTCCTCCACAAAGCCTAAACGCTATTAAGGGTACAAGTTGCTATGTGGCGTGTCAAGAATACGTCCTCTGATATAATGCGATATCCTTGAGAGAAAATTTAAGGATATTACCTGCAAGAATCAGAATTCTGGCACCTGAAGGTATAATTCTCTGGCAATATCACTGTAGCAACATTTTTCC
>NC_090734.1:30851228-30853728 GCF_036898095.1 Palaemon carinicauda | reverse complement strand
ACCAAATCTGGCAATCCAACCTGAGAGTAAGGCAGATATACAGGAGGCGGACATTGCAGTTTCCATGGGAATGGCTTCAGGCCAAGAAGTGGAGCGGTCGATGATGGTAAACAGGTAACGATGTCCTTGTGATGCTGATAGGTGGCCTACAACGTCGACGTGAATGTGTGCGAAATGACGCTGACGTTGAGGAAAGGTGCCCACTCCTGATTCCATGTGTCGATGTACTTTGGAAGTTTGGCAAGAAATACAGATACAGACCCAATCCTTAGCATCCTTAGAAATGCCGTGCCAAATGAACTTCATCTTCATCAGTTGTACAGTAGAATGGAACGAGGGATGTAAAAGACCGTGTATAAAATCAAACACCTGCCGGCACAGGGAGCAGGAATCTAAGGTCGCGGTCTACCAGTACTGACATCAGAGAGGAGGGTGGTGTTGGAGTCATCAAGGGGGAAGTCTTCCCAACGGAGGGACATGCAGGATTTCTACAAGCTTGATAATCTGGATCCTGTCGTTTGGCTTCAGCCAAGGCGTTGTAATCCAATCCCAGTTGAACGGGCAGCCAACGTATTTCTGGACAGGGCATGGGCAATGGATTCATTTCCCAGGGATGTATTGAAGGGGGCAATTGCATTCAACCACGGCGGAGAGATGTCGGCGTTGACGGGCGGACCAAGCGTCAGACTGTCGAGTGAAGGCGTGCACCAGAGGCCTGTGGTCTGTGCGAATGACGAATGGCGTACCTTCTAAGAAATGGTGAAAGTGACGGACAGCCAAGTGTATCACCAGCAATTCACGATCGAAGGTAGAATAACCTGATTCTGCCTGGGACAGTTTTCTGCTGAAGAAGGCTTCAGGGCGAGGTGAGGTGTTGACACCTGCTCGAGTACTGCACCAATAGCGACGTCACTGGCATCGGTGGAGAGAATGATAGGGGCATGTGGGATAGGAAAAGTGAGAGCCGCATTGGTTGATAGGGCATTCTTTGCATTGCAGAAGGCCGCATCTAGAAGGGGACCCCACTTCAGGTCCTTTGGCTTGCCCTTGAGGGAGGCGTAGAGGGGAGAAAGAGTGGCGGTAATGGCTTGCAGAAAACGGTGATAATAGCTGAACCGGCCCAAGAATTCCTGCAGAGCTCTGACGGTCGAGGGCGCGGGGAAGTCCTGAACGCCTCCTTAGTTCTCAGGGAGGGATGGACTCCTTCAGGAGTGATGCGGTGCCCTAAGAACGACACTTCATTGGCGCCAAAGGTACACTTGTCGTACCAGACTAGAAGGCCGTTTTTATTGCAGGATGTCTAGGACGATGCGCAGGTGACGGAGGTATTTCTCTTTTGGGGAGGAGAACACAAGTATGTCGTCCACATAACATACACAGAAGGGGATGTCCCTTAAGATGCCATCTGTGAGACGTAAAAACATGGCCCGGCATTACGAAGGCCAAAACAGGAGTAATTGAAGGTGTATGTACCAAACGAAGTGGTGATGGCGATCTTGGGGATGTCTTCTGGGTTCATAGGGACCTAAAATACCCCTTCAGTAGGTCCTGCGTAGAGAAAAACCTATATATATATATATATATATATATATATATATATATATATATATATATATATATATATATATATATATATATATATATATATATATATATATATATATATATATATATATATTATATATATATATATATATATATATATATATATATATATATATATATATATATATATATATATATATATACATATATATATATATATATATATATATATATATATATATATATATATATATATATATATATATATATATATATATATATATATATATATAGTAGGCCCCCGCCATACGACAATAATCTGTTTCGGAGTTCGTATCGTATAGTGAAAATGTCGTATAGCGGGTAGTAGAATAGCTAATGCATAAAAAAACCCTGGTAAAATCATTGAAAATTAGTATGTAACAAAATAAAATACAGTAGTATAGTAAGCACTGTACTACAGTATACTTATGTATAATATAAATGTACTGTACAGCATATAATTAAACAACATGTATTGGATAAATAAAAATTATAGACTGTACAGTGCTGTAAAGGAAAAATTAAATGTTATTTACCTTTGGAGTGACGCGACTTGAGCTGGTAGTGGTTGGAGGCAGAGGGGGGAGGAGACGGTAGATATAAAAACGTATCAATGCTAATTTTGTTATGTACAATTAATAATAAGTTCATTCTTACTATTAAACACTTGTAATTGAAATTGCTTTTTTTCTATTAACTTTGTCTTTTGAAATTTTTGTTATGATTCTCTTTTTTTTAACCTAAAATATCACTCCATTTTTTAGCTTTTTTGATAGAATCACTATTATCGTCTTTACTTTCTGACACTTCTCTTTTTGAGAAATATATATCCAAACAAGCCTGTTTCTGACGATTCCTCAACATATTCCTAAAATGACTCATACACTTATCATGAACACTCTGCATAAGACGA